>NC_134396.1:56012571-56164086 GCF_035582795.1 Mycteria americana
TCACGCAACTCCCCTACCTGAGCACTGCCTTTCCCCTCCTCGGTCATCGTTGTTCTGGTGGCAATTTCCAGTGCTGCTGCCTTGTACTGCCACTTCGGCCCCACTCAATGGGCTGACGTGTCGGTGAACCACACCCCCTGTGCGTCTGAATCTTGGGTTAGCACGGATGCCTCTTTAACTGGAGAGAGCTTATCAGGTAAGCTCAGCAAGGTCAGGTCAGGGTTTATGGGTTGTTGAAACCTGGAAGCTTTGGCAGGGCCTTCTTTTAATGGTGACAATTGGCTGACTCCCTTCAAATAGGCATACCATTTTCGTATTGTGGCCTTCTGTGCCACTCCCTCAGGAGGGGACGACCCCTTAAGGATTGAGTTTAATAGAGGGAAAGGGCCTTGCACAATAATGTCCTGTGATGTATGCAATCTCTCCACCTCCTTAACTGCCCTGGTGAGTGAGAGAAGCCCCTTTTCCCACTCCGAGTATCGCTGTTCTGTTTCCTTGAACGAGGTAGAAGAAAACAACAGAGGTCTGGCTGGCCCTCACGGTTGCTTTTGGAATACACCGCAATAGGAGGCATGCTCTGCAAACCCCCATTCCACCCTCAGTGGGCCTAGTTTCTGGTAGGTTTTAAGTTCATCCTTTAGGACATTAAGGGCCTCTGTATGTCAAGGGGTCCAATCCCATTTCCTGTTCTTTCAAAGCAAGTCATATAGAGGGTGGGCAACTACCAAAAATCCTGGTATGTGTTTCCTCCAGTACTCCAGTGTGCCCAAGAGATGTTGCAATTCCGTTTTGCTATTTGGGGTCTGCCCCCCCTCAATGGTTGACAGGACATCATTGGGTACCTGCTATCCACCAAGCCCCTAAGAATTTGATTTCCTGTCTGGGACCTTGGCATTTGGAAGGTGGAATATCTAACCTGTTTTCTGTCAATAAGTTCCAAATAGTCTCAGCTACCTGTCCAACCTGTCCCTTATTGTCTCCACCCACCAGGATGTCATCTATATGTTGGTATACGTGAACGCCCGATGGCACTTTCACAGTGTCAAGGAGTGCAGCCAAGGAGTTATGAGTGATAGTGGGAGACTGTTTGTATCCTTGCGGAAGCCAGTTGAAGGTGTACTGGGTCCCCTGCCAGGTAAAGGCAAATTGGGATTTGTCCTCCTCCCTAAGGGGAATCATGAAGAGCATGCCTTTGACATCTAAGGCAGCCATCCACAGATGGGCTGCTGCTTGTATTGCAGTCACCACTGAAGTTATGTTTGGAGCAGCAGCCATTAGTGGTGGGGTATTACTATTAAATTTCCGATAATCAATAATTAGTTGCCACTGCCCATCAGGCTTGTGAACCGGCCAGAACGGGGAGTTATAGGGAGAACTGGTGCAGCTGATTATTTGCCTTTTTTCAAGATCATTGATGACTTCCATGATACCCCGTTTTGCTGGGCTTGGCAGGGGATATTGGGAAATGCAGATCACTTTGGATGGTGGCAGAGCAGGAGCGGACTGCAAGGTCCTAATGCGAGCAGTTCCCGCCCCACGGCTTCCAAAACTCCACAGGCTGCCATTGGGCCGGCGCCACTGCTTACCCGCTAAAATATCAAACCCCAATATATTTCCCTTGTAAGGGCTCAGAGCGACCTCCACAGCCGTCATCCACTTCTCCCCAGGCAACCAAAACTGGGTTCGGGCCAAAGGACACCTCTCTGCTGCACCTGTTACCCCTATTATATTGATGGCTTTTCTCGATGGTTTGATTCCGAGCTCGTTGGCTTGCTGCTTGTTTAGAACACTAATTTGGGCTCCTGTATTGATCAAAAACTCTAAACTTATCCGCTTCAGACCAATGGGAATATGTACATAGGGTTCCTTATCGGTGGACCATTGACAGGAACTTACCCGATTGTCAAACCATGACTTTTATTTTTTTAGTTCACTTAATTTGCCTCGCAAAGATGTGAAAGGGATAAGGTTCTGCCTCCCGTCTTGGGGCGCAGGAGCGGTCACTGGCATCTCCTTTACGTTTCTGGTCTTTCCCTCCAGCAATTCCACTAGCTTCCGTATATGCTCGGTGGCCTGCCCAGGTAACAACGCTCGAGGTACCCCCAACGCTAACGCCTTCCGCCACAAGTTGTTCCACTCCGGTCTGCCGGCTCAATCCAACTTGCTTCAAAAGGGTTCAGGCTCCCTTGGAGGGGAGCGGGCCATCCAGGACAAGGCTTGTGGCTCGCTTGCGAGACCCTTCTGCTCCCGTCTGTACCACCACCTGAATTCATCCACCCCATTTCACGCCCATGGGTGACTATACTATGCAGTGTTTCAGCCCATGTCAGCACATACGCAGGTGGATTGGGGGGTTGTGTCAACTGCATTCTATGGCTGTCTGAATTCTTTCTAAGGCACTGGACACGTATTTTTCACACATCAGGTAAGCCCCTAATGAAAGGCCTGAGGTGGGCAGGATCTACCAGTGCAGCCATTGGTATGCCTTGCTGTCCCCTCTCATACATCATCTGTATACAACCAGCCTTTTGTACCCCTTCTGCCAATTCCGACAATCCCCTTATCCAAATGGTAATAGGCTCCCCTCGTTCTTTGGGGTCTATATCGCCAGCCCAGTAAGCCATCCAAGAAATTACAGACTGGTTGCCAGCTGGCTCGTCACTTGGAAACACACCGGGTCCCCAAAACCTTGAGCCTCCTCACCACTCAGTAGCATCCGATCACCTCCGGTAAGCGAAACACGCCACACATATTCTGTCTCCGTCTCGCCCGGTTTGCGTGAGAATTTAACTCGCAAGTCACAGAGCTCAGGTCCTGTCCATGGGGAAGTATGGACAGTAGTTCAGGGATTCCCACCCCATGAGTTTGTATGCCTCTCCATCTTGATAAGAGGTCTTAGATCCTTTTCCTCTAACTCCTCTGTTTCATCAACACTAGCTTCATCAGAATCTCCCCAGATGTCCCCATCCCAATCCTTGGGATCTGTTCCTGCAATCAGCTTCCGAATTTGGACAACACTGGGGGGCTTTTTCGCTTGGGTTGACATAATCTCAATCCTTGGTTCCAATAAATGCGTTCGATCTCTCTCCCATTGTAACTCTGCTTTTAAGCATTCAACCTCTAGCTGACTCTCACAATTATCTTTTTCCACCTGCCTAAAATACTTGTACTGGTCCTGCGCTTGCATCAAGCAGGCAGCCAGTATAGCACGCATGGTCCCTTTGCCTCTGCCATCTTACCTGCTTCCAGAGCATTTCTCTATCCTTTCTACAACAGACTCAGGTTCACACCACTTCTCCTTTGCCCATTCCACTCCTAAGGGGGAAGGGTCACAACCGTGCCTCCGTAACAATCCCTCCATCGACACCCTGCTCGCTGCACCAATTAATGTCATAGCGGTACACTGAAACTAACTCAAACAAGGGACAAGCTCCAACGACTTTATTTCACAAAACAGCCAAATCCACACAACAGAAACCAATGAGAAACAGGGTGAACCACAATCAACCAACACCCTGATAACATTTAACACATAACAGGTTTGAGGTGTCAGTCAGGGTATTGTTACTACACATCAATGCACAGAAGAACGATGATCCAAAGTGCGCACACACGCTCACTCACAAAGGGGGAAACTCTCTCTCCCTTGTGGGCACCCAGAAGATACAATCGGTCACCCTGGGGGAGAGGGGGTGTGAGGGCTCACTCAAGGATATATTCCCAGAAGAAATCACTCACCACAGGAGGTGAGGACACTCGGTCCCGGGAAGTTTCCTCAGGTAGTGTCCCAACCTGAGGGGAGAGGTCCCGAACACAGCCCCACTGCTCCAAGAAGACCACTCAAAGGCGGTCTCCGACGGTGCCCCATTTATACCCTGGGTTGGATCTGAGCTGTGGTCAGAATTGGTCGTGATCTAGAAGCTTCTCCGAGCCAAGGCGCCTCACTGGCCGTGGACCTCGTCTGGTGACCAAGGGGTCCCGCTTCTCCTGCTCCCCCTGCCGAGGTGTGTGTGTGCCTGGGGGCACGGCAGAGCACAAAAGGCGCAAAAATGAGGCGTGAAAAGCCTGTGGTGGACATGCCAAAAGCCCCGAGCTTTATGGGGGGGGTGGGGGTGGCGAGCGTGCCTGTCACAGTATCTGTCTGAACAGCCTTAACTCAGATGAGCTGAGAATCCTCAAAATCATGACACGGTTACAATTCTGGTATTTTAGCATTTGTGAACCAGAGTAGATGCAACTGACATCTTAAGACATTCGTTTATAACTTCTCATGGGATGTCAAAAGATGAGGAGTAGGAGGAAGCAAGGGAGGAGTTTGACAGCAGGTAGACTCTTCTCTACCTAGGAAAGGTAAAAGCTTAAAAATAAGCATTTAAGGGTGGACTTGGAAAATGGTGGGACTGGATAAGAATAGAAGGGTAAAAGACTCAGAGGCTGACATTGGAAATGTGGAGGCAGAAGATGCTTGGACAGATGAAATGGAGATGGCAGGAGTTCAGGGGATGGCAGTGGGTAGGCCAGTAGGGACAAATGTGTTTAACCCACAGACCACAGTCTCTTAAGGGCCTTAATATTAAGCACAAGTGTGCTGAGTCTTTGCAGTCTTCTTCTGGCAATGAATCAGTGTCACTCCTCCTGGGCATGTATATTTTCTTCCCCCTAGCAACTGACCTGCACAGAGAATAACAGATCCCTACTGCTGTGATTAGTCAACCTGGATGGAAAGAACCTCAGCTGAGAGTCTGGATCCTGCCAAAGCAAGGTGGCCATCAGTCTGGCATCTGGTGCTGAAGCTTCTCTTCCTGATGGGTGTTAGCTTTCCTAAAGAGCCAGGAAGCCAATTTTAGAAACAAATAGTCCTGAGAATAACGTTATAGATCTGTAAGAAGTTCTTAAAATAAAGGATGTGCCAGCTGTTGATGTTGTAGGACTTAGATGCCTTGGTGTTCACATCTGGGGCTTTCTATGTGCCATGTAGAAGTCAGCAGCATTGGGAGGTTTGGGAGAAAGGTATTCTGTATTCATCTCAGGACCCACATACCTGAGTCCTTCTGGTGTGCAGATGGTCTAATTGGCAACTACCCAAATAAATACCATCATCATGGCCTTACTAGATCAAAAGGGTTAGATTTTTTTTCCAATAACGCAACATACTCCTGTATTTTGCTGACATGTCTTTTGATCCCTGGGGGAAGCTGAGGAGTGCCAAAGGCAACAGCTGCTACACTCTCTCAGAGCTGTTTTGTTGGTTGCCAGCCACCAGCCAACCTCAGGTGCTCCTGACGGGTATACACACACCTCTTCCAAGTGGCACGTGGAGGTCATCATCAGCATTCAGCTGCTGATGCTGTTTGAGAAGGTAAGCTCCTAAACATATGTAGGGACAACCAGCTAAGCTTGTGTGTCTGGGACCAGAAAGAGCAGGGTGCAGGCATCAGATGGGAATGTGGAAAAAAACATGGCCAACACTTTGAACGGGAAATTATGATACTTCAAAAAAATGTTTACATCATTTTCTGAAATAAAACTTTTAACAAAAACATATGAAAAAATGTGAGGCCATTGAGCATTCACCCCCATGCTCTGTGCATGAAGGGTATCTCTAATGTCCTCTTCATCTTTGCTTAAGTGCAGGTTTCTTGATGGTGACGTTCACACACCCAAGCTGCTACAGGCAGGGCATTTTTGGCTAGCTGGCCGGGTGCTGTCACCAGCCATTAGACACTGCTGGGCACCACAGAAGTGTGCAGTGCCTTCTGCATCTGTGGAAGGGCCAGCAGGGAACTCTTCAGCCGCAGCCTGATCCATGAAAATGGAAACCTGAGCAGTGCTTGCCCAGGCAGATGGAGCATCTCCTGCCCATGTGGCTGCTTGGGAAGGGCGAGCAGGTCACAGACAGGCTGTGTGCATCTGCCTCACCCCAGGGCAGCCTGTGCTGGGCACTGGGGCTGTGACATACACCATGCATGTCCTCAGCCACCGACCCCCTTCCTTCCCACCTCCCCAGCTTCCCTCGGGTAATCACCGTCTCCCCCCACCTCTCCTTTCCAAGTACATGATTTCGTAATTTAAGAAATTCCCAAATCCTACATATCCAAAGTATAATTATGTTAAACATCCTGGATATGACAGCATTTCCGTAGCAGTGAGGTATTTTAGGAAGGAATATGTTGCTCATGTGTACAAAAAAAAAAAGCATAAGTTTTGCCTTTCAGCTACATGTACCAAGATCTAACAATCAAAAATTGGCTCAGCAAATACAAGTCAAACTCACAAATTTTAATGCCAGTAATATAATAATATTGATCAGAAATATCTACCAAAGTCAGTGACTTCTTGTTGGCTTCGAACTCTTCCTCTCCCGGTGAGGGCTGGCAGCAGTCCCACCCACACAGATACTGTCTCGACCTGCAGCAAAATAGCAACAGCTATTTCTCAATCCCATCTTTCTGCTGCCCAAGCACAGTCACAAATATGAGGTCTTCAAGGCAACAAGGCAGCAGGGATTAGGGAAGAAAGTAGATGTGCTATAAGTATAAAGCTCCATCAGAAAAATGCCTCTTGTCACGAGTTATTTCTCTTAATGGAAACCACTTCCAAATCCCTCAGCTTTGGCCAACTGCTCAGGCCAAAAGCTGCTGTCAGAAGTGAGGCCTCAGCATTCTTATGGCTGGAGCAAGTAAGAGTTAAAAGTTTTGAATTGCTATAGTTATAAAAATGGACAGATTTTTCTAAATTCCTCTTTCCCCCCACCCTCCTGCCTCTCTGCTACATATGTCAGTAATTGAACCTATATCTCTGAAGAAGTTAAAATAGAAAACAAACTTTAAAACATATTCACCATAATTTGCCATTTCTGAGATTACTGTTGGGTGGAAGTTAGAGACTAGCAAAGTTGTTGACAGATACTATTTATTAACAGAACTTTTCACATTCAAAAAAGTGATTAAAGAAAAAGTAAGTGAATTCCTTTTTTCTTAATAATCTTTCATTTGAACTAACAAGCGTGTTTTGAATGTCACATTTCTTTTATAGCCAAATACATTTCTGCTTCCTTTAAAAAACACATTTTTCATTTGCTGATCTAATTATATTGCTAGTATCTGCTGCCACTTCATTCTGCTGCTAACTTCAGAGACACAACTTTGGAAATAAAAGCATGTGCATATTAACAGTGATGGAAAAGAATTTCAGCCGAGTGTTATTTGCATTAACACAAGTGGTACCCTTTACCTATACACAGGATTACTATGTCCTGTTTAGTAAGGACAAATAAACACCTTTATTTAACTATTCACAGGGTTGTTGTGTCCCTTTCAGTAAAGACAAATGAACAATGGAAAGTAAAAAATAACATGTTCCTGGTCCTGAATGCCTTCCTTAGGTCAATATTACACTGAATTCATGGCAGGAAGAGGCTTTTCATTGGTTATGCTGCTGGTTTTCAGTACAAAAAACTCACCTAAAGTGACTCCCTTTATGCTAGGACGCACTTTGTTTATGCAGCTGTAAAACAAGAAACACAAAGCTATTTAGAAGAATTGTATTTTTATTAACTTACTAAGTTTTATGAAGCCCGTTAGCAACTTCAAACAAAAAGCCCCGGAGAAAGATGAAGGCACACGAATTTGCAAGTTAAGAAAAGCCCAATAGCTTCTGGCATATGAGAACAAGACATCCTTTAGGAAACTGGGATTTTGTTGGTTTGTTTGGCAACACAGTGAGAGTGATGAAGGGAAGCACCCCGATAAGAACTGTCCAGTGCTAAGGGCTACCCGAGCTCGGCTAAAGCTCAGTGCACCTGCTCTGCAACTGCATCTCAATTAGTGCAATAGCTTTTAAGGCATCGATTTTAAAGCGTCGGTTTTGACTAGAATTAGATTTATAAACACAGACGCACATACACAGAGCCACAGGGCTGACGCCACACTCTGAACCAGCGGCTGGGAGCCCTCAGCGCCGAAGCCCGAGAAGCGCCGCGCCCCGCTCCGCGCCTCCCCGCTCCGGGCTGGGACGGGCCGGGGCCGGGGCCGGGGCCGGTGCCGGGCCCGGGGCCGGGGCCGGGCGCCTCCTGCCGCCCCGCTCCGAGCCCCGGGCAGGGCGGCAGGCTAGGCTGCGAGATGAAGGACGGAAAGAAAGTAAGAGGGAAGGGAGAGTTCCGGGAGGGGGCGGAGGGGGAACCCACTCAAGCGGACAGGCACGCACTGTTGACTAATCTGCTTTGGCTCGTCCCCAGCTCAGCTGGCCAAAAAAGCCCTTTCTCCCGCGGCGTTGGCAGTCCTGGGTTTCCCTCATGACTCATGCCGGAGAAGCATTCCCCGAAAACGAACACGAACTTTCTCTGAAACTGAGCTGAGGCTGGGCTTAAAGCCTCCGCGGCCGTGCCCGCGGCGGGACGGGAGGCGCGGCTACGTGGGGCTGGGCTGGGCTGGGCTGGGCTGGGCTGGGCTGGGCTGGGCTGGGCTGGGCTGGGCTGGGCTGGGCTCGGCGCGGCTCTGCAGTGCGAACCCCGCGCCCCAGCCCCGCCGCGGCCAGGGGCCCGCGCCGTCCCGGCCGGGGCTTCCGCAGCGGCTCTCGGGCACTTGCCGCGAACCGCTTTCGCGGGACCCGGGAATACCTGGTGGGGACCGTAGCGGAGGCGTCGGTGCCGGCCGCCCCCGGAGAAAGGGCTCCGGGGGCTTCGCGGGCCGAGGGAGGCAGCGGGGCCATGCCTCCTCTCGCCAGCCTCCCCCGGCACCCCGGGCATCCTGGTCGCCAGTGCCCGGGGCAGCCTGTCCCCCGACGTCCCGGGCATCCCGGTCCCCAGTGCCCGGGGCAGCCTGTCCCCCGACGTCCCGGGCATCCCGGTCCCCAGTGCCCGGGACAGCCGGCTGCTCTGTCAGCTGGGTTGTCACCACGGCAGAGCAAATGCCCGTCAGCTGCACTCCCCGCAGCTTGCGCGGGCGAAGGGGCTCCCCGGGGAAAGTGATTTGTAAGGTAAAATGTTCACCTTCAAGAGACAAAAAGCTGTAGGCGGCCCGCGTGGCCGCTCCCGCGCTCGCGTGTTACAACGGTGCACTGGAGATGTCCCTGCGACCTCGGTATGGAGGGCATGGGCGTCCGCCCCTGGGCAGCCAAACTGCAGGTGCCCTGGGGCGTTTTGTCTCTCCTTTGAGAGAAAACGCGTGTTACTGCAATAGTCCTCGCTGAAGATGGGGGTAATGGGGAGGGCTATTCACACTTGTTTCATGCAAGATTGGCTGTTGCGGAGTTGTTTGGTTTCTTTTGTTTGGGGTTTGGATGCTGCGTTTGATTATTATTCATTACGCCGGTTTTCTTTTCGAATCGGTGACACAACTTCAAGTCTGAATAATTCTTATTTACAGTTCTGGAAAGAGGTACATGAGACGTCCAAATGAGCCCCGGTTATGGAATTGGAAACCTTCATTTCCGTAGGCGTACAGGTACATATATGAAGCCAGCGACGATCAGCAGGAGAAAAACAACGTGTAAAGACACCATGGATAACCACAAGGGTAACCAACCCATTTTCCTAGTGCTCCCGAAGCACCGGCATCCCTCTCTTCAGATCTGTCCTCCGTGCCTTGTCGGGTCATGTAGCGGTGCAGGAGAATTAACCTTTGGCTTTTTCTTACACAGTCTTTTGTGGCTTGATCATCTTTCTTCAGATCGCCGACTTACTGCGGGGATCCACCTACAATTTCAGCCTCTGTCACCACGACGAGATACAAGAGGATCTCCTAAACGTTTTGGATCCAGACATGGCCTTTAAAAAAGAGGTTGGTGGTTTCTCTGGTGGCATCGGAGGGAAACTGTCGGGACGGCACTGCCTCCACGATTTTACCCTTGACCGCCGGCAGCTACTTTCTGAAAATCTCGATTAGCAAGCCGGGAGTTGGCTAGTTTAGTAAACCGGTGCCTGTGAAACAGGACGGGGAAGTTATCTCCTACTCTCCTCCGGCGACCTTCCTAAAATGTGCTTCGCTGAAGCTGGGACTGGCAGGGACGGAGAGCAGGAGCCCGGGCGGCTGCTGCCAGAGCGCTACCCGACTCTTCCCGGCGCCTTGCAGAGCCGTAGGACAGAAAGTCGCTTGTGTAATGCTTCACCGAGCCTGAAGATGGTGTCACGGTTGCAAAGGTGATCTAGAAGCGACGCGGATGGTTCACACGCCCAGCCGGCGCTTAGCGGAAAGATCAGGCGGCGGCTTTAGGGCGGCGCAGCCTGCGGGCAGCCCGGCCGCTGCCTCGGGCGGAGCAGCCCCGCGCAGCCAGCACCGGCTGCCCCGCGCCGCCGCCGCCCGACTCCCGACTCCCGCAGCCGCCCGCACCCTGCGCGGCCCCGGGGGGGGCGGCGGCGCGCCGGGGCGGTGGGGACGTCTGTAACGGGGTGTCCGAGGCGGGCTGGCAGCCGGCGACGGCGACGCCAGGGGCCGTGGCTTTAACGGGCATCCCCTGTTGTTGTTTCCCTCCAGGAGCTACAACTCGATTTTCACACCTGCGAGGACGCGCCCTCCCCGCCGGCGGGCCCGCAGGAATCCGAGGTTCGCCCGGGTGCGCGCATCCCCCGGCGGCTAGGTGGCATTCCCTTTCCATGCAAAAAGAAAAAAAAAAAAAAAGAAAAAAGGCAGGGTGGAAGGGAGGGGGGAAGAAAGGGGAAAAGGGTGGAAAGAGGGGGAAAGTGGGAAAAAGGGGGAAGGAGGGGAAAAGGGGGGAGAAGGGGAAAAACGGGGGGAAGGGGGAAAAGGGGGAAGAGCGGGGAGAGGGCGGGGGTGGGGAGCGAGGGGGGAGAGGGGTGGGTGGGCAGCCTTTTTTTCAGGAGGCGCGGGGAGGCGCAGAAGGGAAAGGGGGTTGAGGGCTGACGGCTCCGGCGGGGCCGGGGTCGTGACCGGCCGTCTGCCCGCAGGGCTCCCGGCGGGCGGAGCGGGCGGGCCGGCTGCTGGAGTGCGTCCTGGAGAGGGCGCGGGGCTGCGGCCGGCGGCCGCCGCTGTGGCGAAGCACGCTCTCCGTCGTGCGGCGGCACTGCCCCGGCTACCGGCCGCCACAGGTGGGTGCGGGGCCGGGGCGGGGGCGGCGGGGCAGCCCTGCCGCGGGGCAGCCCTGCCGCGGGGAGGCGCGGGGGCAGCGCCGGCAGCTCCGCCGCGGGCGGCGGCGGGAGGCTAACGCGTGTGCGGTGGCAGGGCGCTGCCGCCGGGAACGCGAGGCGAGGCCCGTGCGACGAGAGCAAGGCCCGGGAGCTGATGGCGGTGTGGAGGAGCTACATGAATTTGGGATAGGTGGCTTTTGGGGGTGGCGTTTCATTTTTCCCCCTCCTCCGGACTTTGCTGAGTATTTATTGTCCGCCGTGCAGTCATCGCAACGAAATCTGCGGGTTGTGGGGTTTTTTTAATATAATTTATTAAAAAAAGAAAAAAAGCAAACACCTTCGGCAGTACAGAGGTCGTTCGCGCGGGTGGCCGGGCGCCCTGCGGCCCCGCCGGGACGCGCCGCCGGCGGCCGGTCACCGAGCGCTGTGCCGCCTCGCTGCGCGCCTCTGCGGCGGGGCTGCCCCGCACCCAGAGCCTGCGCCGGGCCCGGTGCTTTGTGAGGGGAAGGGGGGAAAAGAAGAATAAAAGGAAGAAACGAGCATCGTGGCTGTGGGCAGTATTTGTAGAGGCGCCGGCGGGTGGCGGTCCTCTGCGTGCCGCGGCGGCCGCCGCGGGGCCCTCGGGGCGGGGGGCTGCCTGCCTGACGCCGCGCCCGCGGGGTTGGCGGCGCTGACGCTCCCCTCCGCGCCTCGCCGGGCAAACCCGCGTACGGCGCAGGGCTGCAGGGCAGCGGGGCTGCGGGGCAGCGTCCCCGCCGGCGCAGCGCGGTGCCGCCGGGCAGCGCCGCCCCGCTAGCGGAACTGGGGCCGCCGCGGGGACCGCTTTCGGCGGCGCACGCCGGGGGGGGGGCGGAGTGGCGGGCGGGCTGGCCGGAAGCGGGAGGGGGGACGCTTCCTGCGGGAGGACGGCGGGCGCGTGCGGCAGCCATGGCGCGTGAGGGCGGCGGGCTGTTCGCCGGCTTCCGCGTGCTCGGCCGTTTCAGCAGCCACGTCCCGCACGTCCTGCGCTACCACGGCCGCCACCGCGAGTTCTACCTGGCCACCGCCGTCGGGCGCAGCGTCCACACCTACAACGTGAGTACGCGGCCCCCCTCTCCTTTCCCCGGCCTCTTTCCCCCGCAGGGCGGCCGGGCCGCCTCGCCGCTGGCCGGCGTTGGTCCTTGGGGAGGCCGGGGCCGCACGGGGCGACCCGTCCGGGCGCGGGGCAGGGCCGGGCCGCCGCCTCGTGCCTTCCCTGCCTTCCCCCACGCCGGCCTCGCTATCATGAGGCGGGAGCGTGTGCGGAGGGCCGCGGCGCCCCGGTAGCAGGCCTCGGCGGCAAGCGGGGCTGCTCGCCGGCTGGGATGAAGGGAGGCTGCTGGTTAAGCAGGCCAGAAGGCTTGTTTAGCCGTGTGGGCAGCCCTGGCGGGTTTCTGTGTGCTCTGGCGAGTGCAGCACAGCCCGTCCATCGGGCAGAGGAGCGCCAGATGCTGAAGCTTTTCCTTCATTGCTGGATAAACCAAAGCTCGCCTGCAGTTTGGATAGCAGCGGTTTAGCGTTCGAAGGCTCCAATTTTGGGGGGCAATTCATTAGATCGTATTAAAATTTCTCCTGTTCGGAAACAGATGAGCATAATTCAGTTCTGCAAGATGAAAGGCTGTGATATTGACTCCCTTCTTGCTGTACGACAAAAGCATTTTCAGTGTATAGAAACAGTAACAAAACAGAACTGAATCGAGTACAGTGAACGGAGAGCAGACAGCATAGATCTTCCTGTGCCTTTATGGTAGCCTGTTAGTGTTCACTCCTGTCAATCTTCTCCACCAACTTTGAACTAAAATAATAGTGATCATCACTGAGCAAAGTTAACTAACTGAAGCAAATTCTATGCGAATGGAGATAAGATAATAACATAACGTGGTTGTAGTGGAAATAAAGTAGAAGCAGAGATGACGGGAAAACAAATTTGCCCAAGCTCTGCAAGGTGTCTAAACATGTGCTTAGTTTCCTGTGCATTAAAGTGTATCAAGAAGCACAACTTACTGTTACTGAATGGTTGTCTTTTGGCAAATATAGTGTCCTATTCCTTTTGACCTGCTGTCTGTGGGTTTTTCTGTAGGTACTGTTGTAAACTAAGATGAATAATTTTTCTGTCTTGTGAAGCATGCAAATTCCTTCTCATCTATGTTTGTTCCTAGAATTTTGAATTTCTGTTTATAGCAAATTCGTTACAACCAATCACTAAAAATGCCTTTTTAACATTTTCACTGCAGGTGAAGAAGCTTGGTATTGTTGCTGTGAGTAAGTATGCGCAGATTATTCATTCCTGGGTTTTGTTGGTTTTGGGTTTGTTTTTTTTTTTTAACACATCTGACATCTGCACTTGATTCTCAACTCAAAAATGGAAGATTAATTGTGTGTACTAATATTTACACTGAAATATGTTGAAAGGAGTCTCAGAAATATGAGATATCGATTCAGAAATAAGACTGCTGTTGCAACTGTAACTTAGTTCTCTTAGGGATATACCTTGTGAACCTATTCTTGTCATCTTGCTCTTCCAAGAACACCCCTAGGCCTTAAGGAGTGAGCAGTGAATAAAGCTGTTAATTCCAGATCCCTTTTTTTGTTGTTTTTGTGGTTGCTAGAAGCCTGTGTTATAGGAGGAAAATAATTACAGGAACAGAACAGGTGTGGATGGGAATAAAAGTCTTTAGGGAGTGTTAAAAATTGTCTGGACTGCTGGATACAAAGGATATGAATCGATGGCTTGACGTCCAGTTGGCAGTTGGTAACAAGGCGTAGCACCCTAGGTGTCAACAGCAGGGCCTATGTTGTTCAGCACCTTCAACAGCCCAGGTGATGAGGTAGTGTGCACTCTTAGTAAAAATTTGCAGACGATACTATGTTAGGAGGAGGAGGTGACAAGCAGAATGGCAGAGCCTCAGTCCAGGGAGGTGTTGCAAAACGCTAGGCCTGGGCCAACAGAAACCTCGCCAAGTTCAGTGAGGGCAAATGCAGAATTCTGCACCTGGGACAGAACAAGCCAGGAACTGACTGGCTGCGTGGCATCCTGCTGAAAAGGCGCTGGGGCTGTGCTGGTGCCAGGTTGGACGTGGACCAACAATGCAGTAACTGCGAATAAGGCAAGCTGTGTACTGAGTTACGTTAGGAACATGGCCAGCAGATCAGGGAAAGCTGTTATTCTCCTGTACTTCATGCTGGTGAGGCCATACCTGGACTGCGACACCCAGTTAGTGTGGTTTTCCCTCCCGCACCGCTCCCCTTTCTCTTTCAGGAAGGACACTGAGGAACTGGGCAGTCTCAGGGGCCTACAGCACACAGTATGAGAAGAGACGTTGAAGTAACTGGATTTGTTTAGTCTTGCAAAGGGAAGAATATGGGGCGACCTAGAGGCAGCCTGTTGGCAGAGCTGGCAGAGCTGAATTTGTGGTGGTAGTGGTAGACAGAGTAACAAGGGGAAACAGCCACAGATTGCAGCTTGAGAGGGTCACAGTGGAGGTTAGGAAAAATGGCTCTGACTAACAGGAAACTGTAGTACCGTGTAGAGCTTGAGCGATCTCCTTCCCCAGAAGTTTTCAAGACTCAACTGGGCATAGCTGCAGTTAACCTAATCTAATACTGGTGATAATGCAACTTTGGGAGGAGTTGGGTGGAAGGTTGAACTAGATGATTTCCAAAGGTCCCTTCCAGCCAACGTTTAGAGGATTCAATGACATGCATGCAGTCTTGAAAAGTAGGTTTTTTACTTCTGTATACCACAAAGTTTTTACACAGACCTCATAAAGCAAAATATTTTTCATTAACTGAGCACCTATAAACTCGAGAATAAATAACTGTCACACAACCAGGACTAGATTTAGAAGATCAGCAGTGACTAGTTACAGCTGTAAACACATTAGTGTAACTTCTGTTTTCAGCCTACAAAATCATCAAAACATTGCATATTCTGTGAAATCCTTTTCGGTGGGCTACATCTTCTTACAGACATAATCGTTTAAGCTTTTTTAGAAATTGAGATGCTTACATACAAAATTGTGATCGAAAAAATAAACGATTTACCTCTCTTTGCGGTGTTGTTGGTTTATTGATGTTATGTGGTTGGTGCTCTGAACTTTTTAGTTGGGGTGTGCCTAAAACTGTCTTGGCCTAAGCAGACTTGTGTGCAGCTCCTCATGTGGAGTACCAGGTATCTGTAACCTGATTGTAGGCCTAAGTGACTTCAGAGGGAAGATGTCTAACACGTTCAAACAAATGAAACCTCTCATAAAGTGCAGCCTTTTTTATTTCCTTAGTTTACTTCTTCCTGTTGAAGCTGTGCTGCAGTACAGCAAAGGGTACAGGATTCTTTGTGTCTGATAATAATTTATAATACAAAGCAACATTGTGGGGAAGGCTGATGTATGATCATGTAAGTTTGTATGACAGACGCACTCCCACAGTGACTGATTTTTGATCTGTTGTTTCTCTGTACAATCGTTAAGTGCTGTGATTTTCGTTTTTATATTTCCCTAGATTGAGAGTATCTTTCCCTAGCATATTTTTCTAGCATATTTTTTTCACTTTTCTGTGATTTGGGACAACACCAGCAGCTTCTCAATGTGGTCTGAAGCTTTGACTCTTACCATTTGAGCTAGTAAAGTAGCAGATCAGAATAGCAGATACTCTTTTTGAAGCAGTCACAAGGTGGGGAGTGAGATGTATTCTTAGAGCAGCAAAGTCTTGGTGCCTTTAGCTGTAATCAGGAAACGGGTGCAGGTCACTAGCTTCCAGGTTTGCAGAATGCCTTAACCTAATAGGCATTGCTAATGCTGAGACTTCGATTTATCATCTGTTTCCAGCCCAGTGGGCTGTGGAGCTCTTGACAGTCCATAGAAGTGTTATGTTGGGATAACTTCTTTATAAGCCCTCATGAAGCTAACGTGTGCCTTTACTTACAGTGAAAATTCACTAATTTATTATTAAGTGTTTTTCAAAAGAACCACCTTGTGATCTATCAGTCTGATGTTACTTATGTTGTTGTTACCGCTGTGATGTTATTTATGGTAACATTTGCATTCATCTGAAATGAGTGCATTTCTCTTAAAAATTCAACAGAACGTTCAACGGGAGAGCTTTCCTGGTGGGTCACCATGCTAAATAAATACACTGTCGGGCTTTCTCGTTTGTTATGAATCTGAAACTTGTTGAACTTTTCTTCTGTTTGATTAACAGGTAATGCTTTGCCACAAGACATTACATGTTTGGCAGCAGACCGCATGTTGATATTTGCTTCATACGACAATATTCTCCATGCTTTTGCCAGGAACAAAGAGGTTTTTATTAGTTTACTTATTGCTTAATAGTACAAAACAGTTGTGTAGTGTTTGTGTTTTCAAGATAGTTAATTTTCTACAAAATTCTATTTTGGTAGGTGTTTAGTACCTTCAATTTTAGGGAAACAAAAACTGTGGAAGGAGGAATAAAAAGCTTGAAGTAGGAGAACGTAAGAGTTAATTCTGTAATGGCTGACCTGTGTTTTATGTATTAATTACAATAATTAAGTAGTTACTTAAAGATAAAAAATAAATTGTTCATTCACATAAATGAATTAAAATTAAATTAAATAATTAAAAATATTTAAACCTGCCAACAGGTTTAAATATCAGAGAAAATTATGTATCTTCCCCATAAAGTTGTGTGGCCTTTCCATGTATTTTATTTAAACTTGTTGCTGACACGTGTTAGCTGTCCTCAGGTATTACGTTAACATGGTATGCTACCTGAACATCTTATATTGAAGACATTTCTATTTTGAAATTATAGGTGGTTCATACCTATGAAGGTCACAAGGCAAGGATACATCTTCTGCAGCCTTTTGGTGATCATGTCATCTCTGTGGATGTTGATAATGTTCTTATTGTTTGGAATATACAGTCAGAAGGTGAGAGACACTTTATTTTTGTTATACTTTATAGGATAGCATTGTTAAATTCCGTAATTTTTTAAAAAGTTTTTTTAAAATGTGCATGTTCAGAAGTAGTTTATTCTTAAAAAAGAAAAAAAATCCTTAAATGATAGTGCTACTTAAATGGTAGTCTGAAGTCCTAATCCTGCAATAATTTTTCATGAATGGATCCTGCACCACATGCAGAGACCCAGTAAGGTTCCATATAGGTGTAAAGAGGTATGCTTGTATGGAAATTGCATTTTAGTGTTCCATTTTCTGGTAAAGACTGTGGTACAGCAGCTTTGGCACCATCTCTGAAATCCTGTAGTTCCTTGATGTTTACCAGTCTGGGTAAGACTAAATTCTTACAATAATCTTTTGATTGTGTCAACATCTTCTCATGCCATTGTAAAGTGCTTTATGAAATCCTGCTTCAGGGCCCTGAATTTTTTTCTTTAGAAAGCATTCTCATTGATGTGACCAATGTCATCTCCTGGATGCCGGGTCTCGAAAGTGGCTGCAGACAGGCTTTAGAGATTTGAAGTTGCTATAACAAACAAAAGGCATGTTAATCAGATGAGGTGTTTTGCTCGGGCAGGAGCAGGAATCCTTCAGGAAGATATAAATCACTACACTTTTGCCAGCATTGTTGTGCTAGGCAGGCTTATAGGGAAAAAATATACCTTCCAGCCAACAGATGTTATAACGTAAACAAGTTTAGCCTGTCCTGTTACACATTTGCTAAAACTTTAATGCAAGAAACACCAATTATGGGATTTGTAGAGAGTAAACATCAGTTCTGCCTTTACATTTGCCAAGGGATGACAAGCCTGCAGATTTGTAGGGGTAGCCACACTAACATTGTTTCTTACTTTTTTGCAGAGGAGTATCTTCAAGTGGATTTTGATAAGGCCACTTTTGCAGTTTCTGCAGTTCTGCATCCCAGCACCTATTTGAATAAAATTCTTCTTGGGAGTGAACAAGGGAGCTTGCAGCTATGGAATATAAGATCCAAGTAAGATTCTTAACTTTGATATACTTCATGCTCCAAGTAGCTTCATATGCAACAAATAATACTTTTAAGTACAGTAGGTTTTGAACATGGAAGCTTTTACTGAGTCCTTTGGCAAAAGTTTTCAGTTGGTCTGTGTCCAGGAACAAAGAATGCTGCTGCTCCCTGAATACTGATGCCTTTCAAGTTGTGTGTTTTTTACTCTCCCTGCAAAATGTCAGGGTTTGTTCAGGAATTTTTTTTAAAATTACTTTTTCTTAAATTGTTTTTTTGGAATCACATAGCTTTCCCATGAAAATAATGAAAATAATAGTAAGTGCATGTTCAGGCCTTTTGCCTCCCTTCTTCTGAGCTTAATTTTTCAGTTTTTGTGGGACCAAGGGGGTGCTTGCAGGTAGTGTGAAGGTAATTACTAGCATTTGATCCTTCTACTCAAATAAGAGATGTGTAGACATGTAGTTGTCTCTGAGCATGTCCCGGTAGGGCACCATCTGTAATGGCAGTATTTCATGCTTACCACAGTCAGCTGCTTTTCTAACTCATGAAAGTTAGCAGCTACAATGAACTTCCCTGCATGTTAATGTACATACTGCAAATAGGTGTTAACTCAGCTTGCATAGTTCAGTGTTTTATTCTCAAAACTACTGTATACTTTCAGTGATATCACTTCTAATGGTTTTTGTTTCATATTCCAATGTTTTGGAGATGCTGTATATGCTATATTAATCAGGAAATAGGAATAACCTAAAAATACAGAAAAGTAAGTGTCTCTTTTGTCGCTTATGTCTCTTATAACATAGTACTCTTATGTTTCTTCAATGCCTGTTGCAGCATCTGAGATGCAATACAAAAAAGTCTTCCTTAGATGGCTTAGTTTCTCTTTTAATTGTGTAAAAACTTATGGGACTATTACTGCTCTTTTAGCAATGTTGCTGGGTTAAGCAATTTCTGGTTTTGACCTTTTGTTCCCTGCATAGATTATTTTGTAGGAGGTATGGCACAATTAGACAAAAAAATAAACTGGAAGAACTGAGGGGAAAGTTTGATGGTCTCTGGCAAGCAAGGAAAGTGAGATGTGGTAACATATGGCTGCTAGCAGTCTTTCAGGAATGACAGCCTAAATCTGTGGTGATGGAATAGTTTTTTAATCATGTCTGTTCTTAAATACTGTCTTCGTAGTATCACCCTTAGGAAGTACTGCATGACTGCTTTGTCGGTGAACAGTCCTGCTTCACATTTTGGCTGTTACCATTTCTGAAAAAAACAAGATGGCGTGTGCTTGTAATATGCGTCAGTGTCTTCATTTAGGGAAGTTACTCTGCAAATGAAGGATTTGTTTTTATTAGAAGTTGGACCAAAATTGTTTTTTTATGTTGATGTTAAGAATTCTGAAGAGGTGTGTTCAGAACAGAAACACATCGGGAGCAAGTGGCATAGAAAGTGTCTTCCTCTTTATTCATGTTATGTAATTATGTCACGTTTGAGGTATTAATGCATGAGACTAACTTTTTCAATGAAAATTAACCGTAAATTTTATTCTTAACCTTACTTATTAGTATCACAGTTTTTTTTTCCTTTTAACTGATTTATAAGGACAGAAAGCTGACAAACTTCTCTGTGTAAGTGCATATAAACCATCCATTTTGTTGTGGAAAATCCCCAGGGGTTAATTGATTTATGTTTTTTTGTTTGTTTGTTTTCCAGCAAACTCTTATACTCATTTCCAGGATGGCACTTAGCAGTCACAACTCTTGAACAAGTTAGTATTTTTTATATCTTATTTTCTTACGTAACTGGTCAAGAATAGCAGGCAAAATATCGTTTAAAATTACAGCAATAAAGTTGACTTGTATTCTCTCAGGTGATTTTAATAACCCTTTCTTGAGCATTTTAGACATTGAAGAGATGTAGACTTGAAGGCTTATTATCTGCCCTTCTTCTAGTGCTAGTTCTGTTGCATTTAATGTCTTAGCTGTTTTGTGTTCATCACGTCTGTAGTCTTTATTCACTGAATGAAGGAATAAATTCACAGGAACAGTTTGTTTGCAAGATGCATGTGTATCCTGTAGCTTCTATTACACTGGTAGCTTTTTGCTAAATTTATTTTGCTTTGGAGGTTAATAAAATGTAGATTTTGCTGATTCAAGAAAAGATTTTGTAATTGTACTTGCTGTATTTTTGTAGCTATAAAAATTAATTAAAACTTATTGGTAGCAGTGATGACAGCTTTGAAAATGGTCTGTAGTTGTCCTGGATAAAACTCGTAAATATGGGGGTGTGTGGCAGGGTGTATAATGGTCTACCAGAACTACTGAAAACTTAAAGTGAGATGTTTTTCAAAGGAGTTCCAGCTTCTGGAAACAGAATTGTGTCATCCAGTGGAGACTAAGCACAAAATCTTTCATCTCTCATTTCTTGTTTAGATTTATCAGATGTTCGGTTGTGTGTTAAGGTAATATAGATGAATGTCATGCAAGATGCCTTATTTGTTTCTTTTGTATTTGACCTGGACTTAGATACATTGTCTTGTATGTATTGGTATTAGTAGAATAGCAACAAGCTTTTCCTTTTTCATTTCAGTTGCTGTTCAATTTTTCTTGCAGGCTCCAGCAGTGGATGTTGTTGCAGTCGGTCTTATATCTGGTCATATAATTGTACATAATATTAAGTTTGATGAAACTCTGATGAAATTTCAGCAAGACTGGGGTCCCATCACAGCAATATCTTTTCGTACAGGTAAGTCTTAGCATTGTCCTGGTTTTGGCTGGCATAGAGTTAATTTTCTTCCTAGTACCTAATATAGTGCTGTGTTTTGGATTTAGTATGAGTGGCTGCAGGGTGCTTAGTTGCTGACTGGGGCTAAACCACAACAGCATTTTTAGTGAAAATAGCTATAAAATCACTAAAAGTAAGTGGAAGGTGGGAAAATAAGTTTTGATAAAGCATTTCAGAATCAAAATTTGGGCTGAGAGTTTTAGTTTTCAAAGGCTGCAGATAATCCAGAAAAGTTACCTATAAGTAAGGGAGATCATGCATCTTCATCATACTGGCTGTTTTATAGCATTTTCTTGGATACTGACTCAGTCCACAGGAAGTGTGACATACAGTACTCCTTTTTCAAAGAAAAGTAAGACTGTTTATGTTTACAATGTGCCAAGAGCTAACACAGTACACAGTTACCAGAGTTAGTGCAGAGTAATCAGTACACTGTAAGTTAGTATCCAAACCTACTTCTCAGAAGCGTCTTCCCCCTCCAAAACAGTTAGAATGTTAATAGTTGGGTGACTACTGAATGGATGTTACCGGGTAACACTGTTTATATTCACAGCTTTTTTTTTTTTTCTAATGAGCATATACTAATTACTAAAGCTAGTTACTCTAATGTTGATCCTGCCTGCAGAGCTGTTAATACTGAATCTAGTCTCTCATTTGAATAGACAAACTTGCAAATCTTAACAGAATATAGAGTGATGTTGAGGAAGAATGCTTCCCTGTTGAGGAAGAATGCTACTGGAGAGACTTGTGGAAAGACTTGAGAAGCGGAAAGAGTGCCTTTCTGTGTCAGCCATTTAACTCAAAATGTTAATAAAGTTAAATAACTTCCATTGCCTGCTCGAATGTGTGGCTTTCAGACATTCTCTAGTTTCTCTCTCTTCCTGTCTTTATTGTTAGGAAATTTAGTGTGAATATAACCTGGTTGTTTTGAACTCATGTACTCATTTTAGTCTTTCAGTAAGGTGCTCTTCATTTAAATTAAAATGAACTTGGCAAATTTCCATATCTGTGAAGCTTTACCAAAAAAAGAAAACCCTCGGCCTGTCTGGTTTAGTTATCTATGATGTATGTAATTGTAAATTGGAAACTGGATTTTTCTTTTCTTGGAGCAAAAAGAGTAGTTACCAATTATGTAGGATATTTGGTGGAATTTTGTCTTGGTAAGTTTAAAATCTTACTGAATGTTTGTAGTATGTTTTTAAAAGTTAGTATGGTATGTTTATCTCCTTAATACTAGACAGGATAGAGTAACTAGAACAAAATTAGAAATCCTGTGAAAATTATTGCTTAGAATGATTGAATAAACATGTAATCAACTTTGGAATTTATTTTTGCAAGCTGTTGAGCCAAAAACTTAAGAGGATTTTAAAAAAGGACTGATAACTTCTAGAGTGGTTATACAGTAGCTCTCATATCCTGAACTTTGCAGAAGTATGTTGGGTATAGAGTAACTTTTGAAAATGGTATAGGTACAATATCTCTTGTGCTTTCAAGCAAAACCTCTAGTGTAGGCTGCTGGATTTAGATATATTTGTTGTTATCTGATAGAAAAAAAACTGGTTTTATTATCAGTGAACTTCATTTCTTTTCTGTTTGAAATACTAAAATATTTCAGTTAAAACATATCTTATTTTTAGAATCAGCTTGAGAAATTTTTTTTCTTGTGATTGTAACCTTTTCTTGCATCAGTTTTAACATGTGAGAAGTCAATAAGGATGAACTGAATGTCAATAAGCAAACCTTTTGAACTTTTGGGGTTTTTTTTGAGCAGATGGACACCCAGTAATGGCAGCTGGTAGCCCAATTGGACACATTGCTTTGTGGGATCTAGAAGAGAAGAAACTAATGTGTCAGATGCAAGATGCCCATTCCACAGCAATAGCTGGTATGTCATTTGTCCCTGGAGAGCCACTTCTTATTACCAATGGTGCTGATAATGCTATACGGGTAAGTTACAATAGCTGCTGCTATTTGCTGTTACCTTTTTTTCTCTTATAGTCCTCCAAAGTGTAAATATTTAGTTTGGATTGAAGTAGCAGTTCTCAAATGAAACAAATACAACAAAACTAAAGTTACTGAAGTTGCTGGCTCTCAGATCATGTGAGGGGAAGTTTAAGGATTTGCTGCCATGATGTCATTGCTTTGTTTATTGCTTCATGATAGTCTTGAAGAACAAAGCTTTGGATCTACATTTCCAGAACCACACTTCATATCCTGGTGCACTACCTTAAATCTTGATCTATTTTTATAGTATTCTGGGTCATGAACAGTTGCTGTTGATAAAAGTCCCTTGGGCCGCATGTCCTCTGATGCCATTAGCCTTCGGTGGAGGGGTGGAATGAACAGCAGGAAACAATCAGCTTCCGTGATGGAAACTTCCAGTGTTTTAGGATAAAGGATGAAAGCCAATGTGTGAAGTTTGCTGCACCAGCTCCCAGCTAAACCTGTTCCACTGCCAAGAGGTGTAATTATTGGCAGGGCAATGTTTATCAGCTTCATTTTGCTGCTTTTTTTTGGGAGGCAGGTGTGGATTTTTGATGGACCTGGTGGTACAGGACGTGTATTGAGAAGCCGAATGGGACATAGTGCACCACCGACAAAAATCAGATACCATGGGCAAAACGGAGAGCAAATTCTTAGCGCAGGTATGAATTCTCATTCTTGTTCTTGAGTCTAATTTCCTGCTGTGATAAAGAAAACGTGCAGGGCTAAGTGTCTTTGTTTTATAAATTCAATAGATTATATTTCATGTGTTATGTTTATTTATGAAACATAGTAAGTGATTAGTGTACACAGTATCATTTATTACTGTATCAAACTGTTTCACAGTTTCCCTAGAGAAACGTATATCAGCAGGTAGGCTGAAAAGTAGTTACAAGCAGAAAAGCTTAGGAGCTGCTTTTGTCATGCCTATTTATATGTTTGGTGAATTAAAATTGTTTCTTTATCTCTAAGGAGCTGTCAGCTGGTCAAAATGAAAACCTGTAACAACTAGGGAAATTCTGTTGTGACAGGGGAAAAAATAAGCAGCATAATGCATTTAGTAACTTGAGGAGCCCCTCCCACTTTTCCCACTAGTTTGATCAAGCTTTATGGGTTGCAGTGTCTTTGTAATTTGTTACAGCTCAATTGTGTCTGTAATACATGTTCTGAAGGTCACTTGTTACCAACATATTAATCTAAAACTGGAAAAATGTGTAAGTGACTACCCTTCCTTAGAAACTAGCATATTTAAAAATTATAAATAAACCCCTTAGGAAGTAAAGTACTAGATCAGACTGTTCTGTGGCCCAGAACACTTCAGTAATGGAATAATAGAGACTCTTCACCTACTCTTTAATTACTCTGAAGTAATGAAATTGTCTACATGAGCAACATTTGAAAACATGATGCTACATTTTGATGAATGTTACACCTAGTACGGCACAGCAATACCCTGTGCTAGAACCACCTGTGCTAAAAATCTCTTGCTGGTTGTTCAACTAGTAACTTGGATTCAAGTAACTAGTTACTTGACAGTAATTCAGCTTACACCAAATGAGCCACAGTAACAATCAAAAGTTGCTTAACAAATCCTCACATTTGCTTTTGTAGTTTACGGCTTTGTTAGCTGTACTGAAACATGGAGATGGCACAGAGGCAACCACTAAAATGAAAAGGGTCTCAAGCTTTGAGATACGATGTATCTGCAGTGTAAGACAGGGACTCTCTACATTACTTTCTGAACCAGTGGTAAAACTTTGTGCAACAGAAGTAAGGTAGCAGTCCTGTGGGTTGCCTTTCAAGTTGGTTTCCTCAGAACAGGTATCTCCACAAATGAACTTTATAAATTTCACCAATATCACTGGCTGTCATCCTGCTTAACATTTCTCGCAGTTCCCAGTATATACATCCTGCCTTACTTCTGTATCATAGCAGCAAGGAAAGGTTGCTTGAATACTGTAATTGTTCCATTGTCTTTCAGATTCTTTAAGTTCACTTCCACTAATTTTCTGTGCCTTACTTTTTTGGCCTAGTAAAAATGTTTTGTGATTCTTCTGAATTTTAAAAATCATCTCAGTGCCTTTAATTTTACATGCGTTGTGCAGTTTCATTTTCTGTTAGTTTCTGGTTCTGTCTTGTCCATGTCTCCCCCACAGAGTGGACCCCTTTGCTAGTTCCAAATTTGAGCCTTCTGTCCCTCTATTAAATTACATTAAATTCCTACCAGTTCTGTGAACGTTGGTCACTGGGTAGAGGAGAGAAGTCCCATTAGTGTCCTGGTTTACAGGAATGATGGACAACTCAGCTTTTACCATTTTTGTTTGGGTTAGGTTACTGGCTAACCTAGGTGTAGTCCTTAACCAGCCACAGCATGTGTTGATTAGACAAAGGATAAAGAAAGGAATATTGTAGTTGGTGAGGGAGTATATGGGGTCACGGGAAGTCTTTGGAAGTACTGTTGAGGTATTTGAAGGATGTAACAGTTTACTTCAGGTTTTAATCATAGAAAGCTGGAAACAGCTAGATATTGTGGTGGAGAAAGGAGGGGGGGGACAGAGGACTTGAACGTGGAGATGTCCGTAAAAGAGGTGTCATTCTGATCTTGTGTGGGGTAAAGTAGTAGGAATGGGATATAGGCCATAGAAAATTAGGCTCCGTTAGTTCCGCTGCTTATAGTGTATCTGTATTTTTTCTTGGACCAGAATTTTTAGAAAAGACTTTATTATGGTGTTTGAGGTTTCTTAGTTCTTATCTTCTGCTTTTCTTGCCCAGATAGCATATGAGTAAACAGAAAGTTGATTTTTGCCCTTCACTGCTCTCTGCTAATATCTTGTCAGGTCAAGATGGAACATTGCAGTCTTTTTCAACAGTGCATGAAAAGTTCAATAAAAGTTTAGGACGTGGTAAGTATTTCAGTGAAAGTACAAATATTGGTGAAAAAAGCCCTGAAAAGTATTTATGTAAACAGGAGCTAAAACATGAGGTAGGCCTTATTTTCACTTTAACTGTTGTATGAAAACTGTTCACTTTAGTTGTTCTGCAAACTCAGTCCTTCCTGATGTATATAAAGTGTACTCTCAGATTTGTTTGTACTTAAGAAAAGTAATTTCTGTAGCCTGGCAATGTATGTTATTTCACTGTGGGAAACATTGGGCAGGATTTGTGTATTAAAAATGGGTAAAGCAGTAGCTGACATTTCAGCATGTGTATTACAACTTTTTACCCCATTCCCCTTTTATTCAATTGGCTAAATTATGAGTTAATTCATATTTCTTGACTTTAGTTCCTTTGATTTAATGTAGAGTTTAATTTAAAAAACACATCTTCAACACAATGCCATGGTTAAGGGACACTTTCTTGTACAGTTCAGAGAGCAAGGCCCAGCAAGACTAAAATAATTCTTATTTTTAAATATCTATATCTGTATATTGATATGTATGTATTTAGATAGATTTGGCTAGACAGATGTAGATTAATTGATTATATATATTCTTTGGACATAAATGTGAAATCCTGACTCTTTGGTTGTTGAAAGGGCTGGGTGTTATCTATTGCTTTATATAGTCATGTCTGTATGATCGTGGTTTTAGCTGTGATGGGGTGACCTCTGCCTCAGGATGTCAGCACAAGAGACTGGAACAAATGGGTTGAGTAGTACATCTGTGAATTTAATAGACTAGTGATTTGCTCAGCATCATATGAATTTTGGCAGGAACTCTACTAATGTTCTTAGCTCTTCAAACTCTAGGTAATAGCAATGCTGTGTTAATGTAAGCCAAATTTTTCTAAGTTTAATAGGAACTTTACATTTAGTAAACAATCCTTTTTAGACCATTATTCTCAGATCTAGTCATGAGATTGAGACACTTCTTTTTTTTTTTAAGGTTCAATTAACAAAAAGAAATCAAAAAAGAAAGGTCTTAAGCTTGATACGATGGCACTTCCACCAATTACAGTTTTTGCTTCAGGTAAGTAGTCTTTGAGGTACATTACAGAGCTCACCATGTCTTCATTTTGTCTTTTAACCCTCAAGACACTACTGTTTTGAAAGCCCATGCTGTATCAAGATGGATCAAGATTATTGAGATTCTGTGGCCCTTTTTGAGCTGTTGAGTGACAGTTTAAAATGATATTTTACTTGGTAAACTTTTGCTATTATTTAAAAAAAGAACATTTTATTTCAAACACTTTTATGTTTAACTGGCTCTTGGCTTGAGTATCTCCAGCACAGGAGCCAGAACCTTCTGGTGTATGTATTATTCCAGGCTGGAGAACCAGCAGTTAAGGGTGTGAAGATCTTTGTCAGCTGAGGAAATCTTAGTTATAGTGGTTGCTTTTGATTCCCCAGTTCCTTTATTGGAGTCACTTTTCAAAGTCAAATTTCAATTACTCTGTTCATTTGTAATTCAGTATGCAAATAGCGAACCTAACTTTTTGAAGCAGAATTGCAATTATATTTGCTTCATCAAAATGTGTTTCTTTAAATTAATGACCTCCTCTTCAGACTTGGTCTGTTTTGTCTTAGGTGTAGCTATTCTTTCATCTTCTGAGGATGGTTGATTGTTTCATATGTTGAAAGGATTGGATTTACAATTATGTGTAGCCATTTGACTACATCTGGTATTTATATTTGGAGGCTTGAGTGATACAGACTGTCTGTACATACTTGTTGCAAATATGTGTGTGTATATATATATGCACTTTTAATATTAGACCTGCCTGATTGATTTAAGGTAGTAGACCTACCTTAAATGTGTTTGGAGACATAAGAAAACATTTATTTAAGTACATTTTAATTAGAGTTGTTTCTTTTTGCTATATTGTCTTTGTTTGGTGAACCAGTTTGTATCTGGTTGTTTTATTCTTTGAAGTTTTAGATATACCCGATTTCAAGCTCTCAATTTTTTTTAATGTGTAAATTCCAGGGGAAAAAGCAAACTTACTCATTATTTAGATCCCCACATATCATATTGACTACAAAGTTTGGATACTGAGCTTTTGAGGAACAATTTTCCTGCAAATGCAGAAAAGTCTTTTGCTATGTGAAGCAGACTTCACTCTTAAACCCTGCTTTAAGTTGTTAATCTAGTGGATTCTGCTGAAGAAGCAGCTGAAGAAGCAGTTAAGAGACTCAGCTGGAAATGTGTACAGACTGAGCAGTTTAAACCATTTAAGTTTAAATATGCTTTTCAAACTGTATAGGCTCAAATATACAAAGACATGAAACAAAAAAACTGCTTGTGGTTTTGTTAGCACTTTAGTTACACTAGCATACGCACAATGGTTTGCTAGGTGGTTTTTCTGAATGGTAGCCTTTTGACTGTCCAACAGGAACACTAAATATGAACTGTTCTGCCTAAAGGTATTTCAGAGTACTCTTTCTTATGATATCAGAAGAGCGTATTTGACTTTAGAATGATGGTTTCTAAAAGGATTATGTGTTACATTGCAGAAGTGGCACATCAGAGTGACTGGGATAGTATTGTTGCCTGCCATCAAGGGTATATAACCTGTACAACTTGGAACTATCAGAAAACTTCCATGGGAGCTCATAAACTGAGGCCAGAAGAATTTAGTAAACACAAACCTATTGATATATATGCAACAGTAAGTTTATTTAGGATAATGGTTTTTCTGCATTACAGTATATGCTATTTTGATTTCTGTTTGTACAGAAGCAATATTTAGAATGAAAAAGCACTATTTAGAGATGTTTTAGTTGCTTTGCAAAGTGCTTTCTGCCAGCTCAATGTGTCCTACTAGCTGTTTTGTAATGCATATGGTCTTAAGAAAAATGCTGCATATGCATTTTTTCCTTAAACATCCAGGTGAAGTGCAGATTTTATTTTCTGATTCAGATAGGTGGTTGGTGTTTACCTTTAATCTGTCATAGGGATGTGGAGTTGACTATATGCCTGTGATGATAAACATGTTCTGTGAATACAAATTGCTGAAGATGCATTTTTCTAGCAATACAGAAGAATGTGTTTCCAAATTGCAGGCAGGATATTCCCTCTAAAATGCTTTACAAGTTGAGCTGGACACAATGAAAGTCAAACACTCAATGAAAGAGATATAAATGTTTACTGAGGTTTACAAGCTTGCAAGGCAAGTAGTTACTGTGGCATACGTCATGTGCTAGGCATTCATACTACTACTGTATCTTGTGACAAATTGTGTTTGTTACCTTATGCTTAGTAGTTAAGTGGTAGACAAGATCAGTTCAGTTGTAAATACCTGGTTTTCTTATTAACTACTAGATTCTTTGGACTGTATCTTTCCAAAGACACCTAGACCATTGTTTCTTTGTTTCATACTGTTTAAACTCTGTGTGAACTTACCCTATTTTGGGGTGCCATTGGCAATATGGGCATCGAAAGAGATGTGCAGTGGGTGTGCTTAGACTTTCTTAGGGATTGAATTTGTGGACGTCTTGATTATATAGGTCAGTCATTTAGGTTACAGTGTTGATATTATTAGATATGACTTATGATGGATGTCACTAAGTATTTCATTATCCTTCATAAGCATACACTGCCATCGTTACTACTTGTTGACTATTTGCTTATTTTAAGAGCTTCTTTCTCTACTGTTTTGAGATGTAATCTCTTGTTTGTTCTGTGCAATTTTCCTTGAGAAGTCTAATAAAAACATATTAGTATTTTGTATTCCTGATATGTTATATATCTTCTAACAACTTTGCTAATTAGATACACACTTGAAGAATTGTTTTCATAGTTGTTTTTTTTTTCCCCTTGAAAGGCAGTTGACATTACCTCATGTGGGAACTTTGCTGTAATTGGGCTGTCAACTGGACAGGTAGATGTGTATAACATGCAGTCTGGCATTCACAGAGGGCGTTATGGCAAAGAAAGAGGTAAGAATTGCTACACTTTTAAAATACCGACTCTTAACAGAACAGCAACAACCTGGTGTTCTGTCATCTAGGAAATTTAACATAGCTTCTGAGTTGAATTTGGGAATCTTTTCAGTTTCTCGGATTACCCTATGCTGTCCTATCTTGCACTGTAATTAAGTAATTTGAAACCTACTCTGAAGGACAGGATCCCTGCTAGTTTTAACAGCTCTGATGTTAACATATGTTTGGTTTTAATTAACACAAAATTGTGAGTTACCAAAATGGTTAGCACTAAAATGAGATCCTGTGGCCTCAGCCCTTTTTGAGATAATCACATTTCCAGTACTTGGCTTCTTGTTATAGGGTTCTATCTCTGAGATAAATTCTCCCATCTGTTTTGTGCTCCCTGCTTAAAAATGAAAGAATACTTGACATGGATGGGAAATGGAAATCTAAACAAGTCCAGTTCTTTGCATATGCTATTATTTTCCATTACCCAGCTGCAAACTGAGGACTTAATGTAAGTGACAGTGTTCAGACTTTTCCTTTTAATGCTTGCGTACATACATATTTCATGTCATGTACCCTCATGTGTGTTTGCTGTTGCATTGTAAGTCTGAAATTTATAGTAGGGCCCTTGTTGTCTGAACTTTTTTGTTGTGGAAACAAGGAAAGAGTCCTGATGAACCCTTAAACCTTCCTGGGTTTCTAAAAGCCATCTAGCATAGCAAACATGAAGTGGTCTCCTAATAACATCATTGCTTGATAGTGAGATGAATTTTTTAAGTTTGGTTACTGGTCAGTAGCCCTAGACATAGATTAAGAAATAAAATTGATCCAAATCCAGAGGAGCTATGCCTCATCTTTACACTGCAGTGTAAAGTAGCCTAGGAAAACTCCCAGACTTTGTGCCAGAACTGAAGTTGTAAATTTTGTCTGGAGTAGTCGGGTCCCCTGGAGGCATTCCATAAGTGATTCAAAAAGTCCCTCAAATCTCACATTCAAAAAAAGCCCCCCAAACTGAAAGCAGAAATAAAAGCTAATATTCAGCTTCAATTACTCACAACTTTTGTATTGTATTCTAGGTGTGTTGTTTGTATTGTATTCTTACTTGAAAGCAATTTCGTTTCTGTACTGATAAAGAAACTTCTAATAATTGAGCAGTCTTGTCAGGTGGCTTTTGAGTTGTTTGCCACATGCTTGCTGCTCATTTAGTGGACATACAGAATAGTGTTTGGCATTCTGCTAGTTTCTATGCTATGTTTAAATTCTGAAATACAACTTTCTTTTCCTTTGATTTGCAGCACATGAGGGGGCCATTAGGGGGTTAGCAGTGGATGGATTAAACCAGCTGATAATCACAGCTGGTAGTGAAGGATTAATTAAATTTTGGAAATTCAAAACTAAAGATCTAGTTTACTCCACTGAGCTTTGTTCTTCTCCAAGTGGAATTCTGCTTCACAGAGACAGGTAGGAAACTGAAGCTATTTCATTCATGTGCATATGGTTTTGCTGTAAGTATGTAAGTCTAAGATGGCAACCAAATATTCTAATAAAGTTTAAATTTCTAATGCTTTGAGATACAACAGACTACTAGTTGACAAAACAAAGTGTTTTTTTGTCATTTGTCAAACAAAATGTCTACTACGAGACATTTTATGAGACTGAAGGAATGTAATACTGTTTATCTGAGATTATCTCAGGATAAGAGATTTTTGGAGCAATGTTAGGATGTTTTTATTTTTTGTTTCTAAGTATTCACTGTCACATGTGCTAATGATTCTTGGCAGTGGTATTCTCGGAATTGCCTTTGATGACTTCAGTATCAGCGTTTTGGATATAGAAACCAGGAAGATTGTCAGGACATTCTCAGGACACCATGGACGGATTAATGACATGGTAATTGTTAACTCATTTTCTGTAACAGGTGACATATACAAATACCTAATTCATTTTAAAGGTGATGGATTTCTCTGCCTATATTAAGTCACTGAGTATTATGTCCAGCCATGAATAGTAAAGTTGTAGTTCAGCTCTTCAGCAGTTTTGGCAATGTTAGTTTTCAAGTTAAAATGTATAGTGTTGGAATGGCCATGTATTTTCAGTGGGCTTTGGGATTTTAGTATAACTTTGCAACAAGCTAATTTTGGGTTTAACAAAACAAAGCTTTAGGAATAATGAAAACCATGCTGAGGAGCGAAATTGTGCAACAATCTTAACTGTATATATAGAAAAGATAAGCCAGGCAAATAAAAGGTGTAAACAGATCTGAGATTATGCAACGCACTGATAATTCCTTAATTTACATCTTGTGTAATAGTGCTTTGTAGTGTTCATTGAAATAGTTTTTAGCTTCTGATTTAATTCTAAGGGCTAGTAAGTATTTATTTGATTTCTTCAGTTTTATGCTCAGTGTTTTTTCATCATTAATGTAAAAGCCAGGACCAAAGTGCCTTTACTAACAGCCAGATATATCCTGTGTCATATATTTAAACCTGTTCTGAAATAGCTTCCATTTTTGTCCTTTTCTCGCTTTCAGTGGTGTCAGTTTTGTTTTATGGCCAGACCATTTCATCCTGGTATTAGGGAGCAATCTAATCTTGAACTGTGTACAACAGGACCTCCTGTAGGGACTGACTTGTGTAGTCATTAAATTCACTATTTTATTTTAGACTTTCAGTCCTGATGGTCGTTGGCTAATAACTTCATCAATGGACTGTACCATTAAGACTTGGAACCTTCCCTCTGGATGGTGAGTCAGTTTAAAAACATATAGCAGAAATTTATTACAATCCCCTTTCTGTTTGAAAGCCTTCTGGCTTGATTATCTGTCACCAACCGGTACTATGTGATATTCAAAGTTGTATGTGGTGTAACAACTCAGTACCCAGTATTTTAGTTGTGTGCGATGTTAGCAATATGTGCCTTTTTCTGGGTATACAGAATAACAATGTCCTGAATATCTAATGACAAAACCTGGAGTTTTCATGTGCTGTGAACGAGTGTGAATTTGTCTGGAAGCAGGACTATGATCTAAATGGCAAGGGATTGCTTAAGGTGAATTGCTTTGTGATATGCTGAAGTATTTGTAGAATCATAGAATGGTTTGCGTTAGAAGTGACCTTCAAAGATCTACTCCAACCCCCCTGCCATGGACAGAGACATCTTTCACTAGATCAGGTTGCTCAAAGCCCCATCCAACCTGACCTTGAACACTTCCAGTGATGGGCTGTTAACAACTTCTCTTGGCAACCTGTTCCAGTGTCTCACCACCATCGTAAAAAATTTCTTCCTTATATCCAGTCTAAGCCTACCCCCTTTCAGTTCAAAACCATTGTCCCTTGTCCTGTCACTACAGGCCCTGTTTAAAAAGTCTCTCTCAGTCTTTCTTTCAAGCTCCCTTTAAGTATTGAAAGGCCAAGCCCTCTATTCTCCAGGGTGGATAACCCCAAGTCTCTCAGCCTTTCTTCATAGGAAGCATGTTCCAGCCCTCTGATCGTTTCTCTGGACCAGCTCTAACTTCATGTGTATCTTATGCTAGGGGCCCCAGAGTTGGATGCAGTACTGCAGTTGGTTTTGTAAATAGAAGCCTGTTCTCACTTACATTCATTTTAGCAACACAATAAGGCTTTAATTCAGTTATATTTTTCATTTGTGGATGCTTGCAACTGCCAAAAATACTTTTATGATCCACTGTGAGTAGTCTTCTCCCAGAATGAAATTTGGCCAAGTAGTACACAAGTACACACAAGAAGTTCAGGAGCCCAAAACAAACAGGCGGAAGGGTAAGTTTGAGTTCTGCCAGTGCATTCCTGTAACAGCACATCAGATAGATTTTTAGTAATTTAAAGTAGTGCTACGCAGTGTGCAGCTCTGGTCATACCTGGGACTGAATAACCATTCATTGGAACATCATTGGATTGATTACTTTTGTTGATGTGGTTTGGTAAATAATTTTGTATACTGTAAAAGTTTTCATTTTACTACGAAAAGGTGTTGAACCTCAACAAACAATTGACCTATTCATATGTGATGAATGACATTAGTCTAAAATAGGACAGAATAGACAGTAACTGTCTTCTTTCCAGTATAAATGGGAGAGAAATTAACACTCTGTTTGGACTTCCTCATTCTAACTCTCTTTCTCTTCCAAAATGATATGCCTACAAAAAATTGTGGCATTAATTATAAAACTTCAGAAGTGTTACTTGTATCTTCCATTTCTGTAATAACATAACACTCTGCAGTAAGAATCCCTTCATACTGTTTTTTAAAAGTAATCTAACAGTAGTTCTTGTTTGCATGTAACACAAGTAAATATTTTGTCTCTTCTCTCTAAGTAACTAAAAGAAATTCTGATCAAGCTGAAATCTAGGCAGGTACATGACAAACCCTTGAAAGTAGTTAGTTTAACTTGTTCTTCCAGAATTTAAAGGAAAGGTTTTCCCATAACTATAGGCAGAGGAGTGTATTGAAGAGGAAGAACAGCTTTTAATAAAAAGTCAGATGCTTGATTTACTTCTACTGGTATATTTGCTCATAAATAGAACAACTGAATCATAAACTGTGCATTCTAAAGACTTAGTTTTGATATTGTCCTTACAAAAGGATGGAAAGCATGTTTTTAGATGACTAAGTCCTACGTTACAAAAAATACCAGCTGACCTTAATAGATGTCATACCATTTACTTATTGAACATCTGTTTTTACTTGGGAATGCTGCTTAACTGTCCTTACAATAATGTAAGTACTCCTAGCACATGTTTTTTAGGTAGGGCTTTTTGAGAACTGGGGAAAAAAATTACCAATTTGTGTAGAGAAAGTTACAAGCAGGAACGTTAGCATTATGCAAATTTTTCTTTCTGCAGTGCAGCTTGCTTAGACAAATTAAGGAATCAAGGGTACAAGCTGACTGTTTATAGTTTGGATGGAATACTTGAGGCAGAATGGTATAAGAAACATGTTGGTATTGTGAGCTCAGCAATTTTATACTTTCCGTTGTCTCACTTTGGCAGTTAGGCAGGAAGTGGAAAGGTGAATGCCTTCAGCTCCAAGGCAAGATTCATTTACGAATTACTGTACATTTTGTGTAAAAATTACAAGCATCTCTCCCATTGTCCTATAGTGGATTGATTCTCCCCCCTCGTTCCCCCCACCCCCAGTCTGTAATTTTAATTATAATTTAAATTCAGTAAGTAGCAAAATTTAATTTAATGTTAGCTTTGTTTTGCAGTTGTTCCTTACAGTTGCTTTATTGAACAATATTTCTCAGTTACTGATAAAGATTGTGGTAAAAGGATGGATTTGAAACTAAACACAGTGTTTATGGTAAATTTTCTAGCCATTGTTCACTGTGTGCAAAATGTATCAGGTTCTGGCATTTATGGATTTAGTGTTTGTATATTTGATGTTGAAAGTGATGAATGATGTGTCTCTTACCTGATTACTTTTTACTTGTAATGTGTGTCTAACAGCATGCAGAAGGAATAAAACATTCCATACAAGGAAAAAAATGGCTTTTATTTTTAACATGGTTTGTTAAACCATTGCAGGAGCGCTCAGTACCTAAGAAAATACATGCCCACAAGATTTTACATTTTAAACTGATTTGTTACATCAATATTTTTTGGTTAACCATAACCAATATTTTTTGGTTAACCGTTAACCATACATCAATATGGTTAGTGAACAGAACAGGATTGTAGAGCTAGCTGCTCTCATCACTTCTCACTTTGCTTTTGATTTTGGTCTGTAAACAAGAACAAAATATTCAAGCTCTCCATTTGTTCTTTTTGTTTCTCTCAATGAAGCAGTTGTCAAACTCAACTGCTTCTTACAATTTGAAGTAACTGAAATTTATACCTCAACAAGTGACAAGCAGTGCTATGAACCCATGCTTGAGTGGAAGTCTACTAGGGCGTGCATCATCCAGGACTTGTGGCATCATCCAGAACTCAAAAGTAGCTTATTGTTAAAATAGTCACATACTACTGAATATTTTAACTTTCTTTTTATGTGGTGTTTTTCATTTTTCTGCAATAGTGAAAAGAATGGTCAAGGAGTGGTATATCAGGCTGAAGATATGGTAATGTCAAAACGAACTGTTGCAGATAATCAAATTTTGCAGTGTACAGTTCATTCTTTACTTTAGGAATATTAGGTCCTAGTGTTAACCAGGTGTATATGAAGTATCTTGGGAGAGGGAATTGCCACTTAACGGCAGAGCATTAAAAGATGAGGTCAGAGCAGCATGGTGCTGATTGGAAGTATGAAATTTATGGCCACTAAAAACGTTAGTGTTAGGCATAAGGAGTTGAACGTGGACAGACGAGTCGTCATATTTTCCACAGAATGTGGATGTCTAAGGAAGTAGCGTAAACGTACTAGATTTAGCTGGTTTTAGAGAATTTTATAGAGGTGAGCGGTTTGTTACACAGTGCCGCTCATTTGCTAAGTTTATATGCTGTATTTTAATACTTCTAATATGCTAGTTTGTATACATACTTCCAGTGTCTTTCTTGCATTCAGTCGTATTTGTGCTATAATTCAGATATGCATAGATAAACAAGTTCACCTTGCTGAGAATTTCTCTGTTGTGTTTTCTTTCCTTAGCCTCATAGATTGTTTTTTGGTAGACTCGGCAGCTGTGAGCCTTACTATGTCTCCTACAGGAGATTTTCTAGCTTCCACACATGTGGATGATCTTGGAATTTATTTGTGGTGAGTATGTAAGATATCTATTTCTACATAGAATTTCAGATGGGGGAGAATTCTTTTAATCACCTTTATCACAAACAGAGAATTATTCTGCAAAGTATCGTCTCCAGGGTTTTGTCTCCTCTGGTTCTGATTAAGACAGGTATACTGTATTGTGATTTGTAAATCTTGAAATCTCTTGCAGTTAAGATATTTATTCTTATAATTAAATTATCTCTTTTTTCTAAATGTTTCTTTCTTACTGTAAAGAATTCCTGTCATGCCATTCCTAAAGTTTTCCTTTAACTCTACTATTTTTTTTTTACCCCTTATAAATGTCAGTGCTCATACGGTGTTACTTTCTGAAGGGCTTTTCATCTTGTCCTGGTATGCAATGTTGTCTGAGACTTCTGAGTAGAATTTGGAAGTTGTGATTATTTCTGTTCATTAATGATAGATCAGCACAGATGTAAAATGTGTTTTAGTTCAATTTCGTCTTGATATGGCTTTAAAGCAAGTGACTGGGTAGGTCCAATACTGAAGTAACACACCTTTTAAATGGTTTGGGTTTTTTTTCCTTTTGATAGATAGATAGATCTTTCAGGTTACATTTGTTTTCTGTAGTTTTGCCTGAGAGGTGTGCAGTTGTTAGACCTTCCTATGCTTAAGTGAAAGTGCTTCATTGTGAATAATGACAAATGTTTTTACCTAGCCCTGGTTTATATTGACAGAAAAAATCATTTGCCAGAATGACTTGCGTGCATGTTCCAAACCTCAAGAAGACTTGCTAAGAGTACTACTCTGAAATTCTGTGAAAGCAGGATAAATCATTTATATTTGCATAATGTATTGCACATATTAAGTACAAAGCAAGCTTTTTAGATAGGCAATTTTGCAATTTCAAGTAAATACAGTAACTGGCAATGATTGAAGTAATCATACTTCCTAATGCCATAGGTATTAAATGTTCTTGGCAGTAATACTTCAGCATAACTTTTATGTTTCAGACTTTCAGATGATGTATATCACTACGTTTCATTTCTTGCTTATTTGGTAGATGAGGAAAACTAATCTTTAATAGAACCTGGTAAATTGCCATAGTACCGTAGTATTAGACTGCAGTAAAAATTATGTGTAAAATACTCACATTCACCTGAAAACTGTTTTTAAAATACCTGTCTTTATTTTTTTTTTTCTCTCTATTATTTTTCAGGTCAAACCGTTCTCTGTATTCCCTTGTCTCTTTACGGCCCCTTCCAGCAGATTATGAACCTTCTATGGTGACACGCCCTAGCACCTGCCCTGTGCAAGGTAATCTGCAGATGAAAGAGTATTTTATTTTCAGTTTGGTATTACATTTCAAATAGAAGCTAGTTTGCTTCCTCAGTGAAAACTCATTATGTCTTAGCATTCTTTCTCTGAACTGTTCCTCTTGCTTCTACCATTTTTGCATGCTTACTCATATGCTAATATTATTTACTGAAATCTAGTGATCTTTCTATGTTCAGACATAAAGAATTACATTGTGACCATCTCCACATCTTCAAGGAGATTTTCTAGGTAATAAAAACACCTGTTATTTCCTGGCTTTCTTTAATCCCAGACTTGTGTAAATACTTTCTGTTTTGACATCTGTGAGGCCAGTTTGAAATTAACATTACTGTTTGGCAGTGAGAAGGGGATTCTTCTTTGTTCCACTTTCCTCCATCTTTTTTGTCTGCCTGTATGCTGGGGAAGTTTTACTGCTGTACACTGTCTTGTTGGCAAGAGAATTGGGTTCAGCTGACCTACCATGTACCTGTGCTAGATTCCCAGTGAAAGAGAGGCCTAAATTGCATTTTTGATAAATTTACTAGAAATGGTTGTGTTTCTGAAGGCCCCTAGGTGGAGATGTTGTCTGCCCAAGTTTAGCAGTGCCTACATTTAGATCTCTATCTGGAGGAGAAACACACCTAGCTATTGACTGCATAGAAGACTGAGGAACATACTTGATGATGACTGCTTTCTTAAGCACATACTTATTTTAGATACTTAAACTGGGGAGACAGGATTTCATCCCAAAACTTTGAATGTTTTAATCCTATAAACTGATTCTGGCTGAACACTTTAATTCACTTTCTGTCTTCAGCAAATGTAAAGTTCCTGTTTAGATGCTCAGAGCTTTTAATGGTTTACATTTCTTTGTTGTTTTAGTCTTTCTTATCACATTCATGGTTTCAGCCATGTAATGTTTTGCAAAAAGGAAGGGAAAGTAGATGTGTTTGGTCAAGACCACGTAGGAAGTCTAGAGAAAACCTAATGACAGACTGCATATCTTTTGTAGTGTGATGTTGTGCTTTAGTGTTAAGATTTTCTTCATTTTTATGTGCCACTTCAGTCATAACCTATGAACAGGTTCTGAATATTGTGCATATTTAAATGCAAAGATTTTGCACATTTGTAAGTCAGAACTAAAATTGCTGTGTATACATTTTAAAACAGTTAATAAATTTTTAAAAGTAATCCATTGTTCTTCCGTTAGGACTTCTATAAATTGCTTTTATATCATTTCAGCCAAAGCGGGTAAGTCTTGTTAGTCTTTAAAATCTTGTTTATCCAGTTCTGCCTTTTAGCAATAATTGTTCGCAATTCAAGTTTAGTATTTTGTAGGGTTAATAAAGATTGTTTCTGTAGCTTTTCAGCTATATGTTATGCTAGCACCCATATATATAGCTGTTATGCACGTGTTTTTAAAAAATTGCAAAAGCAATAATCATGTTGGTTTTGATTTTTAAAAAGATACATGTGAAGTATGTATGTTCATAAAAGATATCTGTTCTTGAAAGATGTGGATGTGGCAGGAGAAGAAGAAACATGTGATGAAATGATAGAATATATTTCACCTGAGCAATTGGGAGAGCAGCTGATAACCCTTTCCTCATTACCGGAATCAAGGTGGAAAAATCTCCTCAGTCTTGATGTTATCAAGGTAATGATATTAGGCACATCATTGCTTATCTACTGTAGTATTTGGATTGTATTTTTTAAGAAGGAGGTAAAACAAGGGTTATTTCTCCTGTAATGCAAAACAGACAGTTGTCTTAACCATTCACTTGGATGTTCAAGAAATCTTGAGAAGGAGGAACTGTTTCATAACTTTTGCCATTACTATCTCTGCAACATGCAGAATAGCTGTCTGAAGGCAGATCTTTCCATGTCAATGCAGCTAATAAGTGCCTGTAAATCTGTTCTAGGTTATGCCTCCAAATCACTGTCAGGTGTTCCCATAACTGGAAAAAGAGGGAATATGCAAAAAAATAGTAGTATACAGCCAGATATATTTGCTCTTGTTCTATGAGCTGCATTTACCTAATCACAAAATTTGATGCCACTTTTCAGGTATTTTTCAGGATTTTGCAGTAGAGGACTATATGGTGCTTTTCACTATTTCTGGGATTTGGGAGAGGGCCTGTTTTTCTTCTCAATAGTAGCTTCACATTTAGTGGAAAAACATTTTACCTATGTATTTACTTTTCATTTAGTCCTTACAGTTTTCCTAGTATTTTAAAAATAAAATTCTTGATAAAGAGAATTCCCACATGTTCTTACTATGATGATGATTTTAATTCAAATATCTAATTAACAGAAAAAAAATAAACCGAGAGAGCCACCAAAAGTTCCCAAGTCAGCCCCTTTCTTCATCCCAACAGTTCCTGGTCTTATACCCCGATACATTCCTCCAGAGGAAGAAAATGATACTCAGGTAAAAACAAGAATTAAAATAATAGTGTTTATCTAGTATATTTTAAAAGAATATGAAATGCTTTTTAGTGCTGAGTGAAATCTTGCTAAAGACTTTAAAGTACCAGTTTTAACGCATTTACATTAATGCTTTCTTTCTTAAAGCCTTTAATTCTGTTAGTAGGAAAAATATGTAATTGAGATGTAAAAATATGTTTGCGTATTCATGTACACTCTCTTATACTTTCATGGTCTAGTCAAAGGTAGTAAACCTTGGAGTACTGGCACAGAAATCTGATTTCTACATTCATCTCGAAGAAGCCCTGAGCACTAATGAATGTAAGTTAACAAGACATTTCACTAAAAATGTAGATGCTAATATTTTGATATACGCTTGATTTCTAATGCCAGAATTGTAACATGTACAAGGAAAAAAATATGCATAGTACAGTAGCAAAGGCAAAGAGGATGATCTGTTATATATAAAGCTGACTAATACATAGATAGCCAACCTAGATCAAAGACCCATTGGTACTCCAGCTTGCCTGCAGCATGGAGCCCAGTTTTGGCTAAAACCCATATAGAGAAAAAAGGTAATGTTCCTAAGATTGTTAGATGTTTTTGGAGATTGTGATGATCTCACCCAGAAAAGGTGCTATGTATTGTTTGTAGGGTAAGAAAAGAAGGGAATGATCTGGTAAGTAATAGTCTGATGATTCACTGAAACATCAAAAGCATAATTTACCTAGCAAGTTCTATTTTCAAGGGCTACTTCACTAAACATTCAGCAAATTTAGAGCTTTAATTGATTGCTTTATAATTTAAGAATTTATAATTTAAATTACCTTAGATGCACCAGATGATCCTTGATTTAGCTTAATGTCAATAAGAGTGACCACTGTTTCCTAGTAAAAGAAGTACCCTGTCTCTTCTAGGATATATTGGCAGGAACAGCTTGCATTCCAAAGTATATATGTTCTTTTTGCCAAGAGATGTAAAATGACAATGTTACGTGGGTGATAAGAAATTTTGTTCAGCGTAAAAGACAGAAATGGGAAAAAAAGTGATACAAATACAAAGATGTTACTTGTATTTTTCAAGGTGAATGTACAAATAAAATGGAACTGTCTTATTAGAGATGTACTTCTCTGTAGTATGTGATGGGACAGTAAATTAAAAGCAGGATGGCATTTTGTGGAAAACAAAGTAAGGAAACAGTAGGAATTTGGAACATATAGTCACTGCTTAAGAATTTTTTAATAAACCTGTCCACATGAAGAATTTGTAAGATTCTTTCCTGCAAATGTTACTGATAATGTATCCCTCAATGCTTTAACACAGATACAGCTCCACTTAACTTACTGAAAAGCTTGGGACCATCTAATATTGAGATAGAACTAAGGGGGTTGGCCCCTGAAGGTGGTGGCTCAATGGAGGTGATGCTAAGCTTTTTGAGAATGATTGGAACAATGCTGAACAAGAAATACAATTTTGAACTTGCTCAAGCGTACCTGGCACTATTTCTAAAGGTAACAATTTTCTTATAAAATTTTATGTTAGTCCTGTTTAACATGATGGTTGTCCAGTAAAAGGATGTAAATTGTCTACTCAAAAGAATTATCTTAAGTGATTTTTGTTGGGTATGGTTTTAAAATGACTGACTGAATGTGTTGGATAATTTGACAATGCATCTGGTCACAGTCAAGAAAAATGTGCAAAAACCAGATATTGTGAAGAGGACCATGCCAGACAGGTTTTATTTTAGTATTTGTTACTTAGAATTGTTTTTATTGTTTGTAACATACCTAACTTCTTAACAGTTGTTAATTGCTAAGCTAAGAAATGCTATGTCTTAAGTATCAAAAGAATTCAACACACAATGTTTGGGGAAATAAAATGGGCATTTTGTTGGACATCACTAGACATTGCAAGCCTGACTTTTACTTTCCATATTAGTGGGCTACCTTTCTTCTGTTACTTGTTGAGCACCATAGAGCTAATGAAATTAGTCCCAGGTGTGTGGAAGTTAGAAAGTTATTGTTATTAAAATACAGTAGCAGTTACTTTTCGAGAGAAAGTGGTTCTGCAGAAGATTGAAACCCTTCCTGATGTACAAATGCTTACCTTGTTAAGATACTCTGATTTATGAAACTGTGGGAAAGCAATTAATTACAGTTTACTAGGAAAAAGTTGTTATAAACACTGACACATGTAATACTGTCTATTTAACTGAGTATTTCTTAATAGCAATATTGCAGGGATTGGTTTTAAAGATAGAGTGTAATGCTGGTCAAATATGACTTGCTCTTTTCCTTTTGCTGGGGTTAAATAGAACGTGTGGGGCAGCTTCCACGAGAACAAGTAGTGCAGATGAATAGGAGTAGATCTGTAGAGTGAAACACTTAGAGTTGAGGTCTTGATATTCATTCACCAGTGGCTTTCTATCATGTCTATTTCTTATTAGTCTGGTCCCATGGACAGGATATGATTAATATGTGCAATATTAGATGTTAGAATTCATCTTTCTGTTTAGTTTCATACAAAAGGAATTTAGTTCTTGCAGTGTACATTAGGCACTGCTAGGTAATTTGTCTCAGAAATGTGCTCCTTATCTGAACTATAGTAGAATAATATAAACTTGCCCTGTGACACATGAACACCAGTATCTTTTGTTGTAGGTTCCAAGTAAAACACTTCTGAGCTTAGCAAGACTTCTAGATTTAAGTTGTAGCCAGGAAAATAACTATTCCATCCATTAAGTGGTAATAATGTATTGCCTCTCTACAGGATTGATAGATTTCTTTTCTTTATGCTTTACCAAGGTTACTGTTTATTACACAGAGAGACATCATCTCTCTATATCAGTGTAGAGTGTGCTGGCATCATTCTTCTTGCTTTATGCAATATGGATAATTAAAATAATAATCCTGATTGACCTCAGGGCATCTGTTTAGCCTTTCTAGCCTAAGGAGGAATTTGTGATGCAGGTTGGAAAGAGCAGAAAGTTACCCTCTAGAGAAGTGTGTGATTAGGATAGATTCAGCAGCAGCGGCAGAAGATGATCTAGTAAAGCAATAGCATATTTAAGACATTTTGCTGCCTTATCCCATCTAATATATATGTGCGAGTAAAATGGCTTGTAAAGAACTAGCAAAAGGGAGGCAGCATTAAGCGGAGGGAATTAATGAAGGAAAAGAGTCCTTCCCTTACTTGGGACATTCCTGAAAGCAAAGTATTGGAATTGAATGAGGAAACTGATCTTTTAATTTTTTTATTATCTGCATTTGTTTCACTAACTGCTTGTTTTCATTTTCAGTTACATCTTAAGATTCTCTCATCAGAGCCAAAGCTATTGGAAGAAGTATCCAGATTGTCAATGCAACTCGAGGAAACTTGGATTCACTTGCGGACTCTCTTCAATCAGAGTCTGTGTGTGTTAACATATATGAAAAGTGCTTTGCTGTAAAATACTAAAGGGTTTTGTCTGCATAAAATTCTCCTTGGAATAATAGTACAATTTCTTACCAAAAATACTGGGTTCCAAGAATTATATTGTGACTTCTGATGCTATATTTTATGCATCTGTGGATGGCAAAGTATTTTAGAACGTGCATAACTGAGTATTTTTATTCACCTCAGTCAGAGCAAAAATTAATATGTGCAGCTTAAATATTCATGTTGTATTAGTTTGTGCTGTCAATGAACAAACAGTTGGACGGCTGTAGGTAATGTAGCTACCTAAGTTACCTTATGCTTTCATGACCAAAAATGTAAATCAGAATGAAGAACTGACTTGCCAAGAAAAAAAAAAAGTGGGAATGTATTTCTGTGCAGGAGACCAAAACCTATATTGTGCTTAATGAACAATTATTGTTGATGCAAAAATAAAACAGTCTGAATTATTAACAATTTATTAACATTAGTTTAAAGCAAATGAATATAAAAATCGCATTCATCTGCAATCAGAGCACTTTTCCTATAAAGTTTGTAAAAATTAGTTTTCTTCTTACTTTGGCAAGCTGTGTTCACTGTTTTGCCTCAGACACCTATTTCTGACAGCAAGGATTTCTAGCTGCACTATAAATGAAGGAACTTGGGGGGAAAAAAAAAAAACCTAAACTAAACCAAAAAACCCCACCCATTTTTTATAACCAGGTTTCTTGCTCTAATTTTTGAGGCTGAATTTCTTACAAAAATTAGGATTCTTTTCTTAAGGAGATAAAGATTACTGGAATAAAAGCTTTGAATTGTGGGGAATTTTTAATTGTTAAATGAGATGTTATTTTTATTAACTGATAGTTGGGTTCCAAATAATAAGTTTTGGGCAGAGTTTGGGAACTCATGAATGGGTTTATCTTAAAACTTAAACTTTGCTGTTTTGAGAGTATTGTCTCACAGCAGAAGAATCTCCTGAACAAGGCCTTTGCTATATTTCACATGCTCCAGCTACAGACACAGACTAAGTCAGTAGCTGATACAAATGTATGCAATTTTGATGAGAAAACTTGAAAGATGGGTTCATTGCATTTGGCATAAGACTGAAACAATAGTGTGGTTTTGTTGTTCTGTATATGTGATTTTTTTTTTTTTTTTTTAATGCCATCACAATTTAGTCATGTACTGACTAAAACCAGAGCTCTTTTTAGTCATGTATCCTGGAACAAATTATCTGCGAACATGTACATGCAGTGTAGAGTACAGAATACTGCCTGAAACAAGTGACAATTCCACATGTATCATGAGATCAGCATCCTTTTGGCTACTCAAATTTGCAAGAAAAGTCATCAAGGTTATCAAAGGAGTGCGGAGGTGATGGGAGGTCAGCTTTTACAGCTTCCCTGTGTTGTTCTGGCTGTTCTTTATCCATAACTTTGACTCATGTTAAAGCTTGAAGAGAACAGAGAAATATTATGGAAGTTTACAGACTGTGGCATTCTAGCCAGTTAGGACTGAGAATGTGGAGTCCCTGGGAATGATGTACACCTGAGGTTTTTTTATGAAGTTTACTACTGAGATTTAAGAAAATCCTTTATACCATAGACTGATTAGCTTCTGGTGATGTGGTTCTCAAGAACCCATTACTCTCAATTTCTTGAATGGATCTAAAGCAGTCCCAAATCCCTCAGACTTCAGTGTAATATATAATAAACCTGTGAGCTTATAGGTGTTACTGTAACTAATTTAGAAGCTCTTAAAGAATCATTTTTTGAACCAAGACATTAGAATATTAAAAGATGGGTAAGTCAGTAGTTGCAGACCTGTCTCAGAAGAAGGAACAGTGGATAAAGAACTTTCCTCTTGGATCAGAGTAAAAGTCTGTCAAGCCTAGTGTCCTATCTCCAGCTGGAGTAAGGAATAGATGCAAAGGGTCTAGCAAACAGGTCATGTATAAAGTGATCCTTTCTCAACCACATCACACCAGCTTTCAGCAGACAGTTATTTAGATACTTCATGACCCAGCTGTATTCTAACAGTTGTGTTTAATATTCTGTGGCAGACCTGTTTGTTCTCTGTGAGTTAATTTAATCTCTTTTAGAACCCATTTATCCTTCACAACATCCTGTAGTAATGGGACCTAAAATTTAATTAAATACTAAGCGAAATAATGTATTTATGTTTGTATACTCCAGAGCTGCTATTTTCTAATGTTGTATGCCCCTCCTACTTCTTGAATGTGAGAAATGATAATTGTGTTTTAGTCTTCATGCTTCATTACCTCTCAGCCACAGAGGAGTTGTGAAAATGGTTTCTACTTGTGAAGGAGATACTTCATTTTACTGAATGCGCACATGTGTGTTTTCACTGACATACAAGAACCTTTTTTGGGCACAGATGTTTAAATCTATGTGTACAAGATTTGTCTACAAAACTTGTAAGATTTGTAGAGGAGGTTTTTTGTCTTTCTGTCTGTCTTTCTGTCTGTCTGTCTTGACTACTTGATGTAATCGGGAGAAAAAGAGACATACTTTTTGCCAAACAGGCTATTCTTCTGAAAGCAGAACCAGCAAGCTAATTTTTGTGAACAATTTCTGTATGACACTGTTGACATAGTATTTGCAGTCTGGATGATCTCATTAAATGTGTTAATGCAGTTTCTTATATCATACACAGATGTGTTTTAAGTCTACCTGGCACACTTCAATTGTTTCCTTCAGAAAATAGTCTTTAGATGTTAGTGATATCCCACCTCCTTTATTCGTTTGTCTTTTCCTCCACATTCCTAGTCATCACTGCTATTTCAGGAGTGTTTGACTATTCTTAAAGCTGGTTCCAGTCTTACACCAATAGCTCTGATTGCTTTTTGTTCTAATCTCTTATTTTGTCCTTTTTTTCCCCGCATCATAATGGTGAGCCACTTTTTGCTGTTAATAACTTCTTAAGAAATAAAAAATAATTTCCACTTGCTACTGGATGCAAGTGGACACTTCACTTGCTACTTCTTGTATTATCCCTTCACCCAAGACTTCAAGGACAGTATCTTGTGATATTAGTCAAAAGCTGTTGATTACAAGTGGTAAGACACATTACAATTAGATTTGATATATTTGGCTTCGAATTACCCATAAGAACTCACTTTAGCCTATTGGCATTGTGATAGCGTATGCAATAGGGTGTGAGAAAAATCATTAGCTGGATTAAGGGATATAGTCATGAACCCTAGGTTTTCTTCCAAGCAGGACAACTACTGAAGATTTTACTACTCTTAGACAATGCCAAGCCCATTTTAGGCTAGCTCTGACTAGCAGTTTGCTGTTTTGATTCTCCATGATACTGTTACTCCTCCCAGCTTCTTCTCAAGTCTGTTACCTGTCTGTGTTCCTGTGCTCCATTTTCATCATGATTTTCTCTGCTCTTTTGGCTTCTGAGCGTAGCTTCTCCTCTTAGCAACTCCTGTACACAGCAGTCCTGTCAAGTTAGATCTCAGTACTTCCACTATTTTCTTTTGACTGTGTTGTGCTTTCCAAACTGATTTGGTATTTACAGTCGTTTTGACACCAAACTGGTTAGTTGGACCTTGTTCCCTGAGTTGGTTGCTGGCTGGATTCAAACTCTGAACAGTGAAGGTTGCTCCTCTCTGAGCCATAATAAGCCTTCACTGCAATCTTTACTTTCCTTTTTCTTTCAAGTAAAAATAGAGTTGTTATGAGGAAAAGCATGCAAATGTGAAGTGAGAGTAAGCGGATGCAAATGTTTACACATTGTTCAGGAGCCAGCATAGACCACTGACTTGAAGCGCTTGAACACTAAGTATGTTTCAAATTTACCTCTTGCTTCTTCAAAAGAAATGTTAGGAAAGGTCTCAAGTGTGTGCAAATTGTCGTAATGCAAGTGTCATTGTCCCAGAGTAAGGAAACTGGAAGATACTCATTTGCATTCTCTGAAATAGAAAAGCCAAAGTATCTGTTGGCATATTTGAACTCTGTTGGTGAGCTCTGTTGAAGGAGTTTAGCATTGTTTAAAGATCACCAATATATAAGCAGTTTCTCCTTTTGACTGTTGACATCAGCAGATGTTGCCTGAGCATGGTATGTTAGCATATCAGTCTTTTCAGCATATCACCAGTTGTAAAACTTGTGCTTCTTAAGAATTACTTGTTTGATGAAAAATTATCTTTTAAAAAAAATAGTTTACCTTTTTAGAGATGAGGAATCCAGTTGGTGCCTTACTTGATGTCAGTGCAATGACTCTGCTTTACTTTTTCAATGGATTCACAGTATGTGTTAGAGGAGAATAGAATGCTGTCGTTAAATGTCCTTAGCACCTGTGCTTTTCTTTTTTGTGAAGCAGTGATAAATTAAGGAAAGAAAAATTAAGCACGAAGTAACTAAGATCCTTCTACCCTAGCTGTTACATCTTCCCCAGGATTGAGTGAGCTCTCTGATGCTCTGTTGTGCACCATGGAGCTTTGCCAGTTAGTGGCAGTCTCTGGAAGATACTTTTTCTCCACTGATGCGTGTACTGCTGGTTCACAAAACACTCCAGGTGTCTACATGGAGGTAGATACTATTGCCCTGACTCTCCAGTGTGTTACAAGGACTGATGTGCTGGCTCTGTGAGTATTAGAGTATGCCAGTGTTAAGGGTCATTCCCCCTGAAGGATCAGACCACCTTGGTGATTGGCAGTTACCTGAAATCACCCATAGAATAAGTCAGAATAAGGTAGAATAAAATAATATATTTGTAGAATCCTCACTCAGTTGCTATGTTTGTAAAGGCTATGGAAATAAAAAGAAACTTACCTGCTTAAATTAGGTCCAGAGGATTCTTTCATCCTGTCTTAGTCTGTAGCCAAGTTGCTAGTTGCCCTACAGCTATATAGATGAAGATCTAGCACTTACTGTCTCTTGAGTTGCCCAATGTTGGTCTCAGAATAAGATGTGAATTTAGCAACTCGTCCCATCCATTAGCACCCCAAACTCTCCTTGAGGGTTATTCAGATTGACATGTCTCAAAAGGATTTTGTAAACTTGGCTCGCTAAAAAAGTGGTTATGACATTCCTCTCTTAGAATCATTGATGTTCCCTACTGCTTTGGAAATGTTAGCATCTCTTTGGCATGGCTGGAACTGAAAAGTCATCAGTGTGTTGTAACGCAACATGTCCCTTCCTATCAACTGGGGCAAAGTTTAAAGCCCAGGTAAATGTGTTCTCAGAGTGTGTCAGGTTACATTTTCTGTTGAGTGTAAGGTTCGATCAGACAGGGTTGTGCAGCTGGTTGTTCACATTTGAGATAAAGCTTTATATTTGCCCATTGCTTTGGGTTGATGAAAGGGTGAGGGATGACTGCCCAGTTGTCTTAGAAGAATTCCATTTCAACAAAATCAAAATAAACGTAAACTATTTCAGCAATGCTTACATCAGTGCTTAATTGAGATGGTTTATTCACGGTGCTAGAATAAACAGCATCATCTGTACCGACATCCCAGCAGCTCCATTCATGTTGATGGCTGAGGATGACATCCTACTGGTGCAAATACAAAGGGCAGAAATGCTTGATGCCTTTTTTTGCTTCAGACTTCATAGGCAAAGCCTGCTTCCATTTTCTGTGTGTACCAGCATCCTTTCTGACGGAGAGGAGCTGCCAACAATGGGGGAGCAATGAGTTAAGAAGACTTCAGAGCGCAGTGCTCTGAAGTCACCTTATAACCATGGGACTGCACAGGACTTCCGCACAAATGATGTCCAATATAATAGCATTGCCTATCAGCTATAAAAAAACATTGTGATCGAGGAGGTCCCCGACAACTGGATTGAGGCTGTTGTGCCCAATTTTAAAACAGGTGAAGTGGAGGATCCAGGGAACTATTGGTTGATCAAACTTATCTCAGTCTCCAAAACAATCATGGAGCATGTGCTGCGTGTGCTTTTGGAATCCATCTCCAGTACACAAAGGGCAAGATGATGAAGAACAGCCAGCAGAGAGTCATGAGGGCAAATCATGCTTGACCAAGCTGGTTGCCTTCTAGGATGAAATGACTGGTTAGGTGGACAAAGGAAGAGCTATGAACGTAATGGTAAAATTCAGTGCAAGTGTAACAGTATGTAATTAGTTAATAGTTTATTATTAAACATTGCAAATTGCAACTGTTGAAGTCAACAGGCATGCTGTCAGTTAAGATTTTGCAAATTTTGGTGCTTGTTCATTGCATTCTGTGTGTCATGTACCTTTATACTGCAAGGTGGCTTACGGATGATACTGGGTCTACAGCACAGAGGTATGAATTACTTTTGCAATAATCCAGTGTAATCGGCATTACAGAAATTAATTTAGTCATGTTCTAATTATGCCTAATGCATTATTATTCTGTTAAATATCCCGTAGCGAAGAAGCTCAATAAATTAGATGCAGCAATGTTGAATAATGCTACTGGCATTTGAGAGATTTGCAGTGAGGCGTAGAAGAATTAGACTGCCAAACGAGTTGAAAGTATTTCAAGTGAATGTCTGATAAGAAAAATTATTTGAAAATTGGTGCGTGCCACAACAGATTTGACCGTTTTACAAGTTCTTGCCTTTTATCCCTGGAGGTTTCATTCTCGTGTATCGCCACCATATTATGTCCCCTGCTGCAGCTATAGATCTTTCTTTTTATAATAGCTTCTGGAGCCTGACTATTTTATAACCATTTGGTAACACAATTTGTGCTTGAGGAAAGGCCCTCTTCGTAGGCTACAACGCACTTAGTCTGGGAATGGTGAGAGGTCCAAGAAACACTGTTAAGAGAGACTGTAAAAGCATGTAGCCAGCTGAGAAAGAGACACAAATTGTGGTTGTCTTAGGGAAAAGGTGGTGCCTAGAAATGTATTTCTGGAGCACAACTCTGCTCATTAGGCTTGGAGGCAGTAGGAGTCTCAAAATTGTACAAGAAATAGACTGGGATGTATCTTTTCAGGAGCTGGGGACTTAGAGCAATTAAATCTCACTCCTTAGCAAGGAAAACACCTGAGGTGGTGTAAAGAACCTGTGCAGTCAGAAGTAAGAAAGATTGTCAGTCCTCAGGAAGCGGATGGACCCCAGTACAGTGTGGTACTTGGCCTAGGAGAGGATGTCCTCTCTCTAGTGATGCTGTTCCCTTTGCAGGATCTCCCACAATAATTAATGAGAATATCACAGCAGATACCTGAATACCAGAGCAGGAGTTATGACAAAAAAACTGCTTGGAAGAGAGGAACAGAGAGTCTCTTTTTACACAGGAGGAATGGGAGACAGTGAAGTAAATAGCAGTGATCCTGCAGGGAAGCAAGGATCTGATTGCTGAAAGCCCATAGTGGTAAAGGGTAAAGATGGGCATCCACATGTTCCTCCTGTTCCCTGCCTAGCAGTGGGAGCACTGTGGCCATGCTGTAGAAGCACTCTTTTCCTTTACAGCAAGGTGACTGCAGGATCTTGCCTTTATGCCTTACATAGTTCCTATGGGCAATTCTGCTTAGATAGGGTCACAGAGCACAAAAGTGGCCCCAGCTGGCTAATGTTAAACATTGAGGATATCATATGCCTGATAACATGCAAGTTGCAAGATGTCTTCTGGCCTTCCTTAAGGGACCAGATAGGAACGATTTCCTTGAAACAGAGGAGCCAAAGCTGGAATTCAGGTTCTCTCAGAACTGTAGCTGGTTTTCTATATAAATTTGGATTTGTGTCTGTGTATTGTGATTGCCAGTGTCAAGATCTTGAAGAGCGACAGAAAGAAATGATGTAGTGGGCAAATGCAAAGATATTGTCAAAGCATTTACGTGATAAAATTATGTGGAAAATGTACCAATTTTTCCCCAACATAAACCTGTTAGTGAGATACACTGAATGTTTCTAAGGGTTGTCAAGACCTGAACAGATTTGTCTTTACAAAATAGAAGGTTAAGGTAAGATTTATTTTTTCATGAAAATATCTTCTTCTGTGACCTTGGAAAATTTGTTAACCTACTTTATAAGTATTTGATGAATCTACTTTGTAAAGAAGGCGAATACTGAAATTGTCAAAATGGAAGAAAAAAATCAATGAAATATTAGACGTAAAATAATGAAGTAAACTTCAATCCTAACGGATAATGATACTCCAAACTGTATGTGCTAATGGAAGTTTGACCATGTTAGATTCTGTGCTCCATGCGTATGAGAATATTGCTTAACTGAGCCCAGTGCCTGGCAGCTAAAGAATAAATCTTGATTATAGCATACAAGTATAAAACAGACTATTTCAACATGACTGAGGAGGTGCTGTTCTTCTGGCACATGCCATTTTCTTTCATGCTGAAAGCAGAGGCTTTGAAAAATCTCGTAAATTTTTTCAAGCAGAACCATAGCACAGCTCAGATACTCATTCCTCACCTTATTTATCATCTTGATATGTTGGAGGAGGAGATCCTAGAGCCCCAGATCATTACAGATGTTACCAGTAATCTTAAGGTAACCCGCTTTGATCACCCCAACTCCACTTAAGTCTCTGGACTAAGAAACACAGATGGAGCTCTGGGATTAGCAGAAGTTGGCCCTGTAGGTCGATACACAACTTAGACATGACCATGAGCTCCTTGATATGCGTGGTCAGCCTAAACAGAAATGTAATGCAGTGACTGTGGCATCACATGAAAATGGTTCGGATAAGATGAATCTAACCTCATTTGAATTAATCTAGCAAGAGCTGTGGGCTGGTGCCTAGGAGGGGAGTGTTGATGTTAAGCTGAATGCTGATGGTGGAGAAGGAGCCAAACGCAAACTGTGGTGGTGGAATATTCTTGCCATCTCAGTGTGTTCCATCAGCAAGAGGGTGGTTACAGCAGCCCCTCTGAAGTACAGCTTTAGATGCTAGTCCAGATTTGTTCTTCTTCTGATTTAAATACTGTTTTAAATACTGGTTACAGTCCTAAAAGAGATGCTATGGTCTAGATAACTATTAAGCTGTGTTAGCTCTCTGCTTTTAGTAACTGACAGCCCTAAGTGAACTGTCAATTAAAATGACAGATTCCTGTTGATTAGAGATATCTACAGAGAATCTGTAGCCACTGACAAGAAACAGGCTTCTATACTGCAAGACAGTCTGCTGTAATAACAGGAAAAAAAATATTTTTTATAATAAGCCATAAATTAATTTTCTACTGTCTTTCCATAATAAAATAGTATGTTATTTTGAAACGGGTTTGGGGTAAAAGCTTTAAATAAGAGAGGCACTCGCAAAGCTTATGAAGACAAGATTGCTAAATAAAGTCCTTGAATCTCAATTAATCAGGATTGAGAACTACATTCAGAAAAGCTATGTAACTGTTTTATGTGCATTGGAGAATATTAAACGAAATAATCCATTGCCTTTAAATAGAAAAAGACAACTGACAGTTTTGAGTGATGTTCCAGTCTCTGTTGTTCTGTTGAAATGAGTCTACATCGCCACAGGCTTTTTGCCTCCCACAAATATTAACGTAACTAGGTATTGGAAATACATATAGATAGCAACGGACAAATGAAAACAGATTTTAAATATAATAAAATTTAAAAATTCTGTGCTTAAGAGAATTGTATCATTTTCCTCCTTTTCCAATCAGCTTTTATTTTTTTTCCCAAAAGACACTCTCAAGATCTTCTTAGCTATAACTATCATCCTTCCCAAACCAGAAAAGCAAAGGTTTACTAGCATTAATTGATAACCTTTCCAATTATTTCTGCCAATCCTTTCTTAATTTCTGTGAAATTGTTCTTGCAGTATTCACCCCACTTCTTCCATGTATAATCTACAGAAATGTTAAGAGCTGAATAAAGCATTGTGGAGACATCTGGTCAATTCAGCATTTTCTCACCTATGTTCCACATTTGTAAACAAGATTCTTTGCATTGCTTAGTTATGCTTTCCTCCTTTAACTAAAAGGGAGGGTATCTTACTAAAATGACAGGATTGTTCCTCAGATTGTACTAAGATAAAGGAAAAATCTTATTTGTTCCATTAATCTCTGTAATTTCCACTCTAGGATTCAAACTGTAACAATTATCCTTTGTTACAGTCTGCTTCTATTCCTGTTAGAGACTAACTTGAAAGGCAAGTGCTTCTTTTCCCATTGTTATTTCGTTAGCAACCACGTTCTGAAGAGCTAATTCTCAGTCTAAGCAGCACCCACTCATTTTATAATGTTGGTAGTAATTTCCACTTGCTCAGTGGGAGGTCCTTTCATCCAAAGACTTAAACTGCTTGACTTGCATAAATTTAGCTTGACAGCAACCCATGACTATAGGTAAGCATCAGAACTGTGTGACATGTAGGGAAATGGACCATGTAGCATAGTACCATGTAGAAATATCTGTATGTTGTCATGTAGGAGTGTTAGCTAGAGGTTGGGTTCCCAGTTGTGGCTTCCAGGCCTAAATAGTTTGGTGCTAGCTTGCTATCTCTTGCTTTTTTCATTATGCAGTCTTCATACATCCATTGTTGCTGAATGTCGTCTGACAAGTCAGCAGAATGACCAAGAATAGTACAGAGGAATTCCAACTCTTAGCTCCTTGCCTACCGCTCAGTATTAGTCCTGTCTTGAGAAAGTTGGGGGTGAAGGAAGAGGAGTGATGAAAATCAAGATTTCAGGAGTTTATAGGGGTTTATAGTTATATAGGTTTATAGAGAAAATAGAATGATATATCACCATTATGCAAAATAAGTTACCCACCTAGTCAAATGCTTACAGCCTTACTCCACTTCAACTCAAGCCAATTTCTTTCTAGCAAGAATAAAAGAATACTAAATGGTCAAGTCTGGCTCCTAGTAAGACCAGTTCATGTAATAGTGTTCATATTCATAGATGGACAGATAGCAACCTCTGGGTTTGATTCTACCCAGAAATGCAATGAATGAGGAATTGCTCTGTGAATTCAAGTAACTTCAGTCATGTGAGTCATTATGTTGTCATCTGAGTGCTGACAAATCTAGTCACAATGTTGTTAAAAGCTGTCCCCTCTCTTTCTTCTTTTCCTCTACAAAGACTACTATCTGGATAGCCAAAGTGATAGTAAAGAATGTGTCGCTGTCCCTCAGCCATTTCATTCTTTTTACATATGATGAAAAGAAGTTTACATTTAAACAATGGGGACAAAGAGCTGAAGATGAAGTGTAGCCGTGCATTTACTTCCCTTCCTGTGCTGTGGGGCCCTGACTATTTGCTTTAGAGTCCACAAATCATATCCCTGAAGTTCATATAATGAAGGGTTGTAAATGTACATGGAGGAGCAACAAAAAGGCGAGAAGATATGCTTTTGTCATATGCCTGACTTTTGAGTGTGCTTGGTTTTCAGGATATTTATTATCTGTGGATCTCGTAGTGTGATGCATTATTAAAGTGGCCTAACATTTCCCCATAGTTTCTGGTTTTAGTTGCACATAACTTCAATCATACTTGTACCGCACGGCATCAGAAATCCCATGTCAGACTTCTTTGCAGCTCTTAGGCCATAGTGAGGCAGCATATGGAATTCCAAACTTGGTGGGCTTCAGAACATATACATAAACAATTAGTAACTAACTAATTAGCTGTGCAAATGCCTTACTGTGAGTCAAACCCATTAGTCTTCAGAAGTGCCCACACAGCAGGAGATTTTCTTGGCCAAAGTTTTTCTGTGTTGTGATGAACTGAAAAGTTATTTAGGAAAATAACCTATAGAAGAATCACTTCAGTAAGATCATATTTTTATCCAACCTGCTGTCTAAGTTTTGCCTTATGCTGAGATAACAAATGTGAAACTTTTGTGTAACAATAATAACGGCTCTGTTAGATCTGACCGAAGTGGCCAAAGGCAGGTGCCAAGGAAAAGTGAAACACAGCAAGTATATCTGATACTTCCTCTGAAATACTTTCTCAGCCTTTACCAATTTGAAATTAATGGACTATCTGAGGCAAAGGTGGGTTCTAACTGTTCTGGGATATTGAACAGTGGATTTGTCTTTCATGAATCTGCCTGGCCTCTTTTGAATCCATCTACGTTTTTGGTATCTGCAATATCCCATGGCAAGGAGTTCCACAGCTTACTTGCTCACAGTTACCTCCTCTTGCTTGCTTTGAGGCTGGCTGCTAACTCTATCTTATTCCCCTTAGTTCTTTCACTGCAGAAAGCAGCAAACAGTTAATCCTTATCCATCCTGGGTTCTGCACACCATGCCACCCCCCACCCCCTCTTGATTTTCTAGGTCTTTAGTTTGGATAAAATCAAAAAGGAAACCGTTGCAAAGATGACCTTGTAATGGGAAGGAAAAAATTCTGCCTAAGCAGTGTAGATATAGGTATGTATAAATGCTGAGCCACGTAGGCAGTCTTATTTAGAAAATGAAAAATAATCTTTATATGACTTCATGTTTTGAATGCTTTCATAAACAATCATGAAGGCTGATTATTTCTTGAGTTGTAGGCAGCTTGGGATAACTGTAAACATCAGAGAGTAAGTCACTGGCTGCATCATCCTCTTAGTTAGCTGGCAGTGTATTAATCTGGAAAGAAAATACAGGCAAACCTTTTGGAATCCCTATCCTGGTGTTTAAGTGTATCTTAAAAAAATGTTCACAAAGCAGCAAATGAGAGACAAACTGCAGGTAACAAACTTAAATTGTTGTTTTCAGATGCTTCATGAACTAACAAGTACTGCTTCTGGAATAAAAAAAAAAAAGTTCATTCAGAATGTATCAGCATTTTGTCAGTAATATGCCCTAGCTTGTCGAACTCCAAAATCTGCATTTGTTTTCATTGCAAGGAAGACCATTTCACAATAACATTGGTTTTCCTTGAAAGTTTCATAGTAAACAATGCTTTGGACGAGATCCTGGCCCAAGAGGACAGGTCTTCCAAGTTGTGCAGACCCTCTAAAAGATGGAGAGTGTGCTTTTGCAGGTTCTTTGCAGTGTATGGAGCCATTATCAGTAATGGTGGACAGCCCCATTTGGGATGTCATGACCAAAGCACTCTTTCTCTCCTTCACTGTAGAGGAGTTAGCCGGCAGCTGGTGAAGCATGTTTGGCCATCTCAGAGCACCCGTGTTGCAAAGTGTGACCTCATATTTAATACTTAAACAGATAGAAAAATCACTGAGAATATAGTTTACTGTGTTCTCTCTTTTGCATACACGTTTAAATGTTTTTGTTATTTAATGGGATCACTTACACTATTTAAGAACCCAGCAACTTCTCTGGGACTCTGTACAAACTTCAAAAAGCATATTCAATGTTAATGTTCAAGTGCTGTAAAGTGAATGCTGGGTATTGATAAATTATATGTGACATTTATTATGCTAGATTCTGTGCTGACCCAGAGCTAATGGAAATTACAGAGTATGGCCTGTATTTGTTCCCATTAAGGGTACTTGTTCTCGGTAGCACTTCAGGCTGCTCTTGTCTGATCTTTTTATCTGGTTAGTGGTTTGAGCTGCCTAAAGTCTTTCTAATTCCCGTGATCGGTTCCACTCCTGTAAGGACAAATACACTAGGCAGGGATCACAAGAAGGACCAAAGTTGAAAAAAGGTATAAACTTGCAGTTAAGACTGGGATTATGAAAACGCAGAATTTTCTTGTGTTGCATGCAAAACTGGAACAGAAAGTTGTAAGTTCTGTTCTCAGATCTGTCACCATCTCTCAGTGCCTATAAATAAATCAGTAATGTATTCTTGAATTCCTTCGTCAGTAAAGCAATGCTCAGTGTGTTACTGTTACCAGGAATTCAAGGGAATTTTTAGAAAACAAGCAAAACAAAGTAGCAGACTAGAAGGGAACATCCTGCTCAACATGGGAGTAATACTTTGGCACCTAAAGGTTGTGGCCTGCTCTGTGCCGGAGTATCATATTGTGCTTATACATGTCTTGTTAGAACAATTTCATTTAGGTCTCACAAAATCTTTCCAGCAGTTGGCCTCCCGTAACTGTCAGAATGATTGAGTAATTTGGATGCCTTCCAAGGCACTCCTTCTTTTCCCAGTAACCTAGATTGTTTCAGATTGAGTGTGTTGTGGAGAAAAACATTTGCCAGGAATTTCTATTACAGGAACTGGTGGAAACATCACTGGACCTGACTCAAACCAGACAAGCACATGGTTTGCTACAAATTTATATTGGCAGCTCTTGATCATAAGTGCCAAATTTAGGCATATTAAGATTCCTGAACAATTGTAATGTTTGGCCTTTTGCTTTATGGACAGTGAAATAATCTTCTGATGGCAGGTGGTTAAAAGACTGCCATCCCATGCATGTGGGCAGAACTTGGAGGAATATTGAAATCCTACACAGATGTAACAAGGGAATGTCAGTGGGCAGCGCTGTCTAGTGAATGGAGGAGTTGTCATCTTCATGGTGAGTGATAGGTGTGAGGAGTGTGGTCATAGGCTCTGAAGGGACTCAGAGGCACAAACAAGTAATTTTTATGTTTGTTGACTTGAACTAGAGGAGTTGTATAAACAAACCCGCAGTCTGGGAGGGAAATGATTTCTATCGGTACCATTCTGAGTAAGGGTACATTGCATTTATTGAAGCCCAGGAACAGAACCTGAATTAATTGAGATATGAATAGTTTGGATAGGTAGGAAAAAACATATCCAAAAATACTATCTGCGAAGAGTCTGCAAGACTTAGACAGTCTGTTTTGTGGCCAGGGAGATCAGGGTCATAGATGAGACCCAGATGGCAGGCAGATGTGGTAGCCATCTAGTAGCAGGTAGCAGGTAGTAGATGTGGTGTTGTTGAAAGAAGGTATCTACAAGTAGGACTGGTCTGAAAGTGCTTTTATGAGTAGAAATCAGGTGTTAAAAATCACATCCAGTTCCTAAGCCATCTGCTAAAATGACTTTCCGTGAGCTCCGCTCCTTCTTCTTGACACACAAGGTGGCGGGTAGCTCTCCTGCTTCCCCATCTGCTCTGAAGGTCCTAGGCCTTACAATAATAGGTTGCTGTCACTCTACCCATTTCCCCTTTACTCCTGGAACTTCTGATGATTAAGACAAGTTCTTGTTGTATATTTGCCCGCAGCATTTGCCTCACTGTGCAGCTTCCCCACCTTTAGTACATGCAGTTCAGGAGAGCCTCAGGGGCAAAAGTCACTCACTTTGGTGGAGAAGTGGTCAGTCTGTTCAGAACCAATTTCTGAGTCTTAAAAAAGTCCAGACATTCTTCCACTGTTGTAGTCATGCTTTAAGAATGTCATCATGCTTTAAGAATGATATTTTTATTATACTTTATAGCTATGTGACAGCATTGGATTACCTTGCAAAAGCTAACGACTTCACCATTGCTGAGATACTGTCTGAGAAAGAAAAGCAAAATCTGATGTAGGATATAGTGGAGCTGGAGGTCAGCATCATCTGTGATGCTGAATGCAAAAAACCTACTCACTTGTAAAGCTAGTATTAAAAAGTGACTCAAAAATAGCAGAAGGAAGTCTGTAGTGCTTGAACAAGAAAACGTGGTCTCTTTAAGCAGCCCACTTCATGTGTAGCTACCTAATCCAAGAGCCATCAGTCAACAGGAGATTGCCATTCATTTCAATAGGAGGTAGCAGAGGGAGGAGAGGTGGGCTCCTCAGTGAAGGCTCTTGAGATTTACAAAACACTTGAGATTTATAAAACAAATGTTGAATTATTTTTTTCTTCATTCTTGCATTCAAGACGTTAACTTTTCAATTTTTTCTCCTATAAATGTTACTCACAACCATAAAAATTTGCTTTTTTAAAATTTTTTAAAAATGAAAGTTGAATTCGGATACAGTCCCGTGTCAGCTTCTGGGGCTGTAGGGAAAAGACAAAATATCACAAGAGTCATTTGTGCTGGTAAATGACAAGTTTGTGTACCTAGTCAGTTTTTAATAGTGCTCTGTATGCTGTCTGCAGTGTGTTAGCTGATTCTTGTTATGTGTCCACAGATTAAAATCTGTCCAGGATTTGTTTTTAAACTGGAGGAGAGCATCCCTCATTTAAAATCTTTGGATCTTCAAGCGAAGGGGACCTCACCAGCTGCAAGGCAGCAAAGATTTGCAGACATGTTAACTCATACTGTTTTCTGCCTTTACCTTTTTTAGGCTAGAAAACATTTTCAGCAACTCTGCTATCTCATGGTCTTAAGTAATTTTTGGTAATTTCACATGGTAAATTATTTGATCCCTGCTGGGAATAAAATTCCATGCTAGCTAATGCTGTTACAAAAGGAGCATGTGCTATATCGGTAATAGCAATGATGTGAGCACTAAGTGCGACTATTACAGTTTTTCAGAGAGTTAAGCAGGCTTGAGAGGCAGAAATGTAAATTCACTGAAGACTGCCAGATTTTAATGATAAACCATATGTGATAAATTGATCAGGAAGCTCTGGATGGGGAAGCGGGGGGGGGGAAGAGCATGTTGATAGCATCTAACTGGTGTACTCTGCTTACATTGCCAGGAGGCAACAGATATTTTTGACCTACCATTTAATGAGAAAATGAGTTACCATTATTGAAGATAATTTTGTAACTCGCATGTATTTGTTACTATCCTTCTGCTTTCATCTGCTAGTTTGCATTCTGGTTATAAAACTCTTGGATATATTGTAAGCAGTTTAAGAGCAAGTGGGGGAGTCTGGCGTGGGGGACGTACTCTCAGCCACTGGAAGTGGTCTGGAGCCACGGAGGCCCGAGAAGTTTAGATTTGGTCTGTTGTAGTGTCTGTTACGTTTCCCAAATGAGGTCCCTGACAAACATTTCTCCCCTATGCCATGAAGCATCACAGCAGCCTCAGCGCCTGTGTCCGTCCACCGCCTCTTCATCCTCCACCAAAAAAGCTCTCCTTGCTGCTGCCAGGATTAGCTCCCCTCCAAGGTGGCCTCTTTCCCCATTTCTTTCCCGAGAGGCAGGCGTGTCAGTGCTGCCTGGGCCGGGGCAGCCACGGCCCTGCGGGTGTGCGTGGCGGTGGGGCTGGCCACGTCGCGCTTGCCTTTCCGAGCTGCAGATGCTCCTTCTGGCGCAGCAGCCAGAGGACATCAGCAGCAAGGGCAGGGCCTGGAAGTGGTTTTCCGTCACTTGCAATGGTCTGTTCCTCCTGCCTCCTCGGCCTATTTCTAATTTGTACCTATTCAGTCTGCAGACCGGTAGCCTTCTAAATTAAAACATAGCCAGCATGGCCCACACAATGTGTCGCATCACTGCTATGTCAGACTGCAGAGAAAAATAACTGTCTTCTATTGATGTGCTGAATATTCCATACTAGATTTAACATCGTTGCACAGGACTCCTTATTTTCAATAATTAATATAAATGACTCAGCTCCAGAAGCAGCTTTTTAGTTGTCAGTTGGTTATTCTTTTCATGGAAAAATCGAACATGCCTGTACTTCAAGTATGTGAACTATGGCTGATTGTTCATAGATGTATTTTAACGAATTAGACTACTATGAAGTAATTAAATCTTGTCATGGAGACCATCTATCTAGCAAATGTACAATAAGTTGTAAAGCCAGTTCCTGGAGTCTTTCTTCAATGAAATTTATATGAGCTCCTGCTCCTGCTGTCCTGTTTAGGGGTTGACAGTGCTTCCATTTTAAAATCAACATTTTTAAGAATTCAGTATGTAAACATGATTGTGGCAGAAAATTGTAGTAGGTATAGATGACGTGGGCAGAGGGCCTTTTTGTTTTCTTGGCTTCGGGGGTTTTTAAAAAAATATGTGCATATCTGATCCTTTGCCCACTGTTTTTGATCTAAGAAAACATGGTAGAGACTGCTGGTTGTGGGTGACACTTTCTGTAGTCTATAAAAAAAGTTTGCAGTTTGTGTAGCTGCTGTTTTAAACAATCTGTGTTTTTTAGGAAGTCGACAGGGGAGGCTGGATGATCCAGTGGCACGGAACTAAGTCTGTTCCTTTAAAATTTGAAAATTTCGCTACTGGGGGTCAGGACCTAAGTTTGTATTCACCAATCCACTTAGCCTTTGACTTTGTTCAGCAACATGTAGGCACGTGCTTAAGTTTCAATAAAATCAACAGCATGAATTGAAGGCCTTTTTTTATGCCTTGCTAAATAAAGATACTAGATCTAGAATGAGAGCTTGTTTTGCAGGATGAGTATACAATGGAAGTGAACTGGAGCTGAAAAGAGGGGAACCCGCCCTATGCTAATGAGACACCTATAATCAGTCAGAAGGAATTGAAGCACCCGATTGCCTGTTCCTGCATTAAAAACTTTAAAGAAGCATTTCTGGGAAGAACGGATCATGACAAAATTTCCTGTGATTACAACAGAGGCGATCTGATAGTGCAGGTGCACTCTCAGAGTCCCATGGATTGGGCCATGATCCAAATTCAAATGAAACCAATTCATGTCATTTCAGCAGATTAGTACAGTCTTCTGTGCTGCCCTGACCAAACCGAAAGCAGATAAGCTTGTTTACAAGAGCTGGTCACATGCATCTGTATTTATGAAACTGTGCATGGTCTGAGTGGATACCGTCTACACATGTCATTTTGGTGTTAGTCCATGGCAACAAATTCCACTGACATGAGTGGGACCAGGCATTCACCTCCCACTTGCTTGTCTCTAATTTGTCACAGGCAGACGTCGAATATAGGGTGCTTAAGACGTACTCTTTGTCTCTGTTTTGTTCTGTATTGCTAGTGTGGCTGTCACAACTTCATTCTGCTTTTCTCTTCTTGTTTGCAGCCTTTGGCACTGTCTTTTTCTAGATGCATCAATGTAGTAGAAAATTTATATTTTTGCTGAGGGAGTGATTCTTGGGTTCAATTAGAGAAAAAGAAAAGGTTTTTGCTCTGAAAATCTATCACTGGTCTAGTATCAGTGGCATACCCTGTATGCCTGAAAATATGTATGTCGCGATGAGTGGAATTCTGGAGGAAAAGCACTTCCTTAAGTGGTCTTAAATAAAGAGCTGGCCTTGGTATTTTTTTTTTAAATTGAGAACAAAGTTTGGGTTGAAATTGTTGGGTTTCGCCAAGACCTAATAACAATATTAGTGTTCTGCAGGTGTGCGTCATTCTAGGTGTATAAACAAGCATGTTGCTCTACAAAAATACTACGTTTCTTGACCAAATTGCTGAGGATTTACCAATCTCACAATAGTACAACAGGGAGATTAGATTCTTTAAGAGAAGCTGATCATAAACACAACATGCACTTTTAACACTGTATCTTAAACTTTCTTACTGGCATGGTCCAGTTATATTTAGAATAAAGACAATCTTATGGGTCTTCCTCAGTGATCTGTTACTTTGCAGACCTAGCTTCATTGCTTTGTTTTAAACATTTTACACACATCACAGTGACTTTCATAGGAAAATTTTAGTTTTGGCAGGTTAGATAGAAGAAGCCCAGATGTAAGTATGGAGGTTTGAGAAAAGCATCTGATACAGAATTGAGTGAATTGCTGTAAAGCCAAGGATACCCTGAATTTCAGTTTTCTGTTTACCTAGCTTTCTCCTCTAACAACAGGGTGACTGATGTGGCCTCCAGGTTAACTTAATTTTAGTAGTTTTCTAGAATCCCTATTCCCGTCATTTACATGCAGTTAGTCAAAGTGCAGCAGGTACTAAAGAAGCCATTTTTTATTAAAAAGCTGCACACAATACATAAAGGATACAGGCAGAAGTTACTAGGAATAGTTATACTGGCAGTTACGCTCTCTTCACTACTGTGCCTGAAAATGGTAAGTATGGCTTGGCTCTTATGTCTTGCTTTTATTTGCCATTAGCACCTTTTTAACTACGAAACTGTTTTTCCTCTAGTGGAGCATCAGGTCCCAGGTGAGGCTATTGAAGATTCGTACAAGGAGGAATATATAACTTAAATGTTGACTACTGAGAGCAAAGAGTCTCATTGGTGTCAGTGGATCTTGGATCTGCCTGTAAGAATTTCAGGATTTGGCTCAGAAATATTGTACAATTTTAGGGGCAGAGGAGGGCTAAGTAATGGATCAAGATACAGATGACCTGTGTAGTTTCCAAAGTATTAAATCAGTCTCCTACTTAATAACTGTAGGTCTATTGAGAAAAATAATATTTGGGCAGGTAGTATTTATGGTGATGCTACAGCATCCACTTCACTCAGTCCTTCTCATGACAAGGTGCATCACTCCTGGAAAACATTCACACCTTCACAGCACTTACACTCATGTTTCTTTTTATTATTTCCACTTGTTTGAATGTTGCAGTGGCTGATGCAGGCTTTCTTGGTCTCTCTTCTCATGACCTGCTAAACGGTTTTCCCACTGACATCCCAACAGGGAAGAATTACCCAAGAAAATGGCTGTGAGTGCTATCCAAAAGCATGCTATGTTTTGCCATGTAAAGCTGCATGATTCTGAAAGATGTAAAAAGCCATAGCGAAGATAAATGTAAAAAGTAGATAAATGTAAAAAGAAGATAAATGTAAAAAAAATGTAAAAAGCCATAGCAAAGATAAAAAACCAGCAGGACTAGCGAAGTGATCATGCCTCTGTACTCAGCACTGGTGAGGCCGCACCTCGAATAGTGTTCAGTTTTGGGCCCCTCACTACAAGAGGGACATTGAGGTGCTGGAGCGTGTCCAGAGAAGGGCAGCGAAGCTGGTGAAGGGTCTAGAGCAGAAGTCTTATGAGGAGCGGCTGAGGGAACTGGGGTTGTTCAGCCTGGAGAAAAGGAGGCTGAGGGGAGACCTTATCACTCTCTACAACTGCCTGAAAGGAGGTTGTAGAGAGGTGGGGGTCGGTCTCTTCTCCCAAGTAACAAGTGATAGGACAAGAGGAAATGGTCTCAAGTTGCACCAGGCGAGGTTTAGACTGGATATTAGGAAATTTTACTTCACTGAAAGGGTTATCAAGCATTGGAACAGGCTGCCCAGGGAAGTGGTTGAGTTGCCATCCCTGGAGGTATTTAAAGGACGTTTGGATGAGGTGCTTAGGGACATGGTGTAGTGGTGGTCTTGGTAGTGTTAGGTTTATGGTTGGACTTGATGATCTTAAAGGTCTTTTCCAACCTATACGATTCTGTGATTCTGTGATTCTGTAAATGTACCAAACAGATGGTTCTTCACTTTCCTGTCTTTTAAGCTCTACATTGCTGGGAACAAAGTTTCTTTTTGTGGTCTGTGCTGCTGCTGCTTGTCTGTCATAGAACTGGGGACATTTTTAACCAACACCTTCTCCGCAGAAAAAAGCCTTGGTAGGAACCCAATGTACTCTTTGAGCTAAACTCAGTAAATAATTTTGTATGAAAAAAAATGCTGGAAACAATCAAATATTTTGTGTAGGTACTTTTGAAGTTAAACGTTTTGCTTCAAAACTAACTTTTGTTGTTATAAAAATTCTATTGAAAAAGATAACCAGTACTGAGCAAATGAAGTATTTTGATTACTTGAAATAAGTCATTTGCATTTTACCGCAAGACCCAAAAATACTGATTTCAGGTTGCCTTGAATAAGTTTGTGTGGGATTTGGCCAGCCAACCAGGAAGTCTCTTGCAGAGAGAGTCTCAGACAAAGAGCAAACACACACACTGTCTTCACTCTGGTGAAGAGCAAAGAGACTCTTTGCTGTTTTCTCTCATTTCAGGTTGAAAGCACTTCTTTCCAAATGCAGTCAGCAAAACATAATGAGCTCTGCTATTCCTCAGGTCACTTTAGGTAGCTCACATTTCCTTCCCCATATGAGTTAAGATGCTTATCTACATAACTGCTGACATTTCGTAACGGTGTCTTCTACAGCTAGAGAAATGTGAAAGTGGCAAGTAAAATGGAAGCAGTCTTGTGTGATTATTTTCTGGAAAATTTGTGTATAAAAGGGCAAGATTAGCTAGTTAGCAGATAGATATAGCCGTATCAGTGCACTTCTCATCTGGTGTTGCAAAAAACCCATCCGTTTCCAAATCAGTTGTACAACTGCTGACACTGGAAGGGAACTGGTGACAATCTTAATCTTCCTGCAAGGTGGCTGGCCAAATATTTATTTCACTTACATCTGCTAATATGCTTAGAGTTCATTGGCATTGAGTAAGTGTAAACAAAAGCAACATTAGTTTCTGATCTATTATTAAATCATACAAATAATTGTTTAACCCTTCACAAGACAAAAAAAATAGCATCAAAAGCCTCTATCTAGGAGACAGAAGGCAAGAAGCATTGAGAAACATGCAGCAAGAATAGCCTGGAGAGTGCTTAATATTTTGGTTTGTTTGTTTCCCTATAATGGTTAGTCACTTTAATATTGCCTTCCTGTACAGGAGCTCTGTGGAAGCAGGAGGAATTGTTTTGTAAGTACAAAAGCTTTCTGTATGCTTACAGTAATTACGTGCAGATCAGCATTCAAATTATGCATAATTTTTTACATACACATTTCTTGTCATTTACTCCTGTAAAGACTGAAGGATCATTTATATCCTCTGGCTGAACTCAGCTTTACCATGAAGACTGGCCCAATGCAGCTTTATTTTTTTTTCTGTGTTTTGAACATCAATGAATATTTAAGCAAAAAATGGTCAGATTAATTTGAACAATATATTGATTTGTGATCATAACATTTTTATTTAATGAAGAGTTCTTCACTGAATTCAATGTTCAGTACTTCACTGATTGCATTTCAGTTCAGATTAAAAAAAAGAAATAAGAAATACTACTTGAGGAAAGCAGAGTGCCCCTAATCATCTGTCTAAAATTTTTAATGGCAACAAAAGGAATTTATAAGTTCTTGCAAAGTGATTTGTACAAGTCAGATGTTACCAAAGCTTTTAGATACGTTACATAAATCAAGGGTCTAAACTATGGTAAGGGTATAGATAGTAGCAAACTACTGAGTGAGAAATAAACAAGAAAAACTGTTTACATAAGCAATGAAACTGTTCTGCATTTTGCTTTGCTTTTGACTTATGGAGGTCATACTGGGACATGAATGTGGAGATTCTGAAATACAGTCTCTATACATGATATCCACCTAGCTCTACTGGAAATTCTACCAGATTGCTTTATAATTCTTCATTTAATCCTTGTTCAATTTTATTGGAAAAACAGTGGTTGAAGGGGCAAGTATAATAACAGAATAATACATTTGTTCAGTATGCAAATGTGATCATTGTTAATTCCCACTACTGTAATTAAATGAGGGGGACAGATTTTAAAAATTTAGCTAAATGAGAATTTATGCGAAATGAACTGCAGCTGATTTTCACAAACTGCAAATAAAACTCATCTCTTGTGCTTGGAAATGCACAATTTTATTGGTGTAACTTGTTTGAATATTTATGTATATAATCTAGAGAAGAAATTACAGTGTTGTGACTTGGAAATACTAAGCTGTGTTTTGCCTTGGAGGGATTCAGATTTTTTTGTTTTACAAGATATAGCATATCTTCTATGAAAGCATAATCTCATATGATCTGGAGTCATGACTGAATTTATTAGGTATTTCCAATAAAGTTGGTTTTTATGAAAACTGCAGAAGTTATCTATGCTATATGTATATAGCCCTGCACCTCTATCAGTGGGTTTAATGATACTGAGTTGCTGAATAATGCTAAGACCTTGCATTTCATCAGCAGCTTAGTGTAAGGTATCCCTGTGTACACTCTTGAATTACAGTAATTGCTCTCGAATTGTAATAAATACAGGGGAAAAGTCTGTATGTGGATGCTTATCAGAGAGCAGATTAGGTGCTGTAAGTCCTCCTTTTACCTAACAGTAACCTGTTCTTGTCCCTGAGAGTTAAATTAGTTACAGTAAATTTTCAAGAATCAAAAATGAATGGTTGTGGACAAATCTGGGGATGAGATGGAGAAAGATGATCACAGTGAGGAAACTTTTATCCTGGAGCCCCAGGGCTTTTGTATGAGAACTGTTGAAGAGCTGAGCAGTTAGGTGAGTTATGTGTCTGAGGAGACAAAGTGGAGGCAACCTCAAGTGGGCCTGAAATCAGCACCACGTTTAGGTGAGACAATATAAGTTTAGGATTGTGTTTTCCTAATCCTTTCCTCTGCATTTGTCTGCAGATAAGCTTATAAACATTACTTCCTGGGACAAGGATGCTCTTCTGCTGTGTGTCTCTGGTCAACCTGTGTCAGAGAGATATCAGTAGTGATGACTAGGGCCATGTGGATCCAAAGAGCAAAGGGACTTGTAAAAAAAAAAAAAAAAGGACAGACATGTTCACTCTAGAGGGGAGTAAATAGAGGAACTATTCTCTGAAATACTCAGTTGTAGGCATTTTTACTACTTTGGATTTTCTGCATAAGCTTTTCCCCACAACTGCTGTCTCATTGTGAGATCCATCAACAGAAACATCAGGTCTGCCACTTGAAATGATTGTCCTCACGAAGACCAAAGGTGCAGTCTAGTCCTGGGCCAAAATATATAGCTAAATAGTTAACCTTTACTTTTAAATTGGATGATATTCTAATAGCCGGGGTTTCCTCAGATTTTGATCTTTTCTAGAAACCTTTTTGCTAACACATAGCAAGTCTCTTATTATCAATATCAGGCAGGGCACTCAAAGAGATTAGATTGCAACTGAGCAAGGCCATATCTGGATATTTAATAAGAAAGATGTACAAAACAATATCAACAAACCATAGCCATTTCCTTGCTCATAAAAGCTGCAGTTTTCCAGAATTTACAGAACTGGCAGCAATCCAATCAGAAATCGCTGAAGTAAACGACAATAGCTATTTTTCCTCTTCTGTACCATGTCCTGGGTAAAAGCAGTTTATGTTTCCCACTGTTTTCACTGGCACTCAAGTCACAAGAAACCCAGTCACAACTACGCTACAGCTAGAGCCCTCTCAACTTGTAACCACTCAAATATGAGGCAAATGAGCGAAATGGAGAAGATCTGTTCCATACTGGACAGCAACAGTCAGAACTGATGGTTGTAATTGTTTTTCACAGCACAGTGGAGTTTTATTTATTTTGTTTGGGATGAGGGGAGGTTGCAAAATAATACAGCTGGAAAGGCAAGAATTACTAGCTAGCCTCGCTAGTAAACTAGCTGCCTTACGGAACAGCGGTAGAGATGAACCTTGACATCTAGCCCTATGACTATAGCCATTGCTATTAACTTCTCTGTTAATGGACCAGCTACTGAACCCACTTTACTGCTAGATAAGGTGCTGAGGTGCTGGCAGCGAAGAGTTCGCTTTACACCCATAGTAAGCAATCTTTCACTGCTGAATCTGGATATACTTTTATACAGGAAAATCAAGCAAATAGCTTAGACTGCTTCTCTCTGCTGGGCAATGTAACACAGGGATCTGCTGAATTTTTAGCTGGCTTTTGTTCACAAATCAGCAAAAGGAGGTGCACAGCCACTGAGTAACTTTTAAAATGAGGTGAGTGGCACCTGTTTCCCTTCATATGATTCCTTAAAGTTTGCTTTGATGCTGGACAAAATATAAATTGCAGGAATTAGAAAAAACTAAGGTTTTTAAAGTATGGTTTCCTAGTTCTCAATTCATTGCATATCCACCCAAGCTGCTAATGCCTAAACCTCCTTCTAACCTTCCTCCAAAATGACTGATTTACTACTGAATTGAGGCTGGACTCCAGCCTACCCTGTGAAAGTGAGTTTGCTTCATACACATTACTATTTCTCAGAAACTGCTAACTTTGCCTTCTTCTTACAGTTTTAATATAATTTCCTGCATATAGATGTCTTTTTCCAAATACCAAAACCATGATGAAATTGTCTTTTCCTTCTTGAAAGGGAAAGAAACAATATTAAACATGGTCAACTTTTTTTATTTTAAGAGTGCTTGGCTATGACTAGGACTCTTTGTGTCTGTTTTCGTAATATTTCCTGTTTTTTCAACTTTCTGTATGGCTGGCATCATCTTAACCCTGGCAGATAGTTTGTATTCTTACATGTATATTTTAGAGTTGTTCTTGGGTCACCCAACTTCATGGGTTGTTTTTTTGGGGGGTGGGGCAAGGAGGGGGTTCTTTTTCCACTACTCTGTGATGGAGTGAGTTTAAACTGCATAATGGCATTCGGGAGTGGGGAGAGGGGCGAGAAAAGAAAAAAAAAAAAAAAGAAAAAAGTTCTGCATTAGAAACAAGGAAGCATTTTATGCTAGAGAGATTTCTTGAGCTGCTAATAATGGCAGAGGACGTCCAGTTGGATTTTGTTTGAGCAAGGATTAGAGAGGCAGAAGCAGCTAAGTGGGCTTCACTCAGGAAGGGCTGTGTGTAATTTCTGTGGGTCCTACTAGGCGACTTTTGGCTTGTGAAGCCTGCCCTCAAGGGGTTGGTTTATTTGGATTTAATGACTCATGTAGGCTTGTGGATCAGCTTTATTTTCTTTAGCAAACCAAAGCATGCTGTTTGATCCTGCAAAATGAAAGGGAATGTTTCAAGTATCCTTCTACATTCTAGAAATGAAAGGATTGACTGAATCACTTAAAGAGGGACAGGGAAGATAAGTGCCATGACTATGTTGCAAAGATAACTGTTCTGTGCGTCCTCCTACAATGACTATAGAATGACCCTATTGATACCTGGGGTCCCCATAATGTGGTTCAGGGATGGCTGAATCACATTGTTTTCTAACAGTTCATCTTCAAGCAATTGGGTTTTTTATCCCCACTTACATATTTGCTTTTCCCAGACATTGGAAAAAAAATGGTCTTGACTTCAAAATGTATGAGTAGCGATTGAGGCAAAAGGGCATGTTGCTACTGTTCTTCTCTCCTATTGCCACTCTACAAAGGATCTCTCTGTTCCTTGTTTTTGTTTTCTTGCATAAACACATCTCCTCACTGCCACCACTATTCTGCTGCACTCTCCCTGCACTGTGTTCATTCTTACCTGATTTAATCTCTTCACATACACAGCTGATGAAAGAGTCCATCTTTATCCAGCAGCTCTATAAATCATTAAGTAGGCTTAGATTTGCATGTAAAACAGCATAAAAGATGATAAGTTAAGAGACTGTGATGAATTTGTTCGATACAAGTCATAAGGCTTCCTCTACATAAATAAAAATAAAGAAATTAGCAGAAGGTTTTGGCATTCCTAACTGACGGGCATTCAATGGAAGCTTGCATAGTCATGCAGGGATACTGGAAGTTGAGTGCACAATGAAAGATGTTGCAGAAAATAAAATGTAATGCAAGGCTTTGTATTCAGCAGGGAAAATCAGTGACAGAAAGGGAAGAGAAAGCTTTTGGGATTTGCCCTGATTGGAACTTCTTTGACTTATATGTGACATGGTTTGAGCAACTTCTGTTTCAGAAGACCTAATTTGCATTACGCATATAGCAGATAAGCATCAGGTCTAGCATGGGTGCAAACGGGGAATCCATACTGGATCATCAGTGCAAAGAGGGAAGCTCTAGTATCTGCAAACTATTTTGAGAGAAATGTTCCTTAATGAGGACAGTATCTGACAGTCTGCTTATTGATGACATTACCTTTTCTACTGTAGGTGTAGACACCTTGTACCTTAAATACAAAGCTGCATTATTTTTTTTAAAAATGATAGCAGTACAGGACAAACAAATAGTTTTTATTTAAGTATCTTGAAAATATATGCTGCAGTTTGTCCAGGAAGAAATATTAGCCTAAGCTGGCAAGTGACTAACACGCTACTCTTTCAAATGATGTCCACGAAGTAGGAACTACTTATTCAAAACTCTGGACAGAATTTGCTTGTTCTCGAGTTTCTACCCAAGGTCTAGCTGCTAGAATTGTATGAAAATTTCAGAAGTCAAATTTAAAAGGTTATTACCGTGTACTTATTTTTGAAGTTAACCCTGGAAAGTGTGGACTGCTTATACCTGATGCAGTGACATCTATATGAAAGGACAAGAGCATTCACAAAACAGAGCCACAGCAACTAGGATAGCAGAACGATTCCTCATCCCACCTCCACCAACACACCAGATTAACTTCCTGCTTTGGGTTTAAATTTATGGTGGCAGGAGAGGGGCAGAAGGCTGGACATCTCTTGCATGTATTTTTTGTTCATAAAACCTGCTTCCTCTGCAAAAGATGCATGCCTCCTTGACCTGCCTTTTTTCTCTGAGTTTGCAACCTGGGTTTGTTGGCAGGAAAATGATGATATTTGCAGCTCCATAATAAAATTTCACACATAGTATGTCACAAATATGTAAATGAAGTTTTATCAGTGGTTTAGTTTTATGTCCAATAATGACAGTGCAAATCTTCACATTGTTAACATAGATCTGAGTGGAGCACCGAGCGTTTGAAATGCTGCCTTTGGTTTCCTGGAGACTGAGAGAGGCATTTATGTGCTGGTTACAGGCAGTATGCAACCTGAAGACTTTCTTTGATTCCATATGGGCATATTTGGATATTGTTATTTTAATTTTTTAAGGAAGTAGAGCTCCTGGAGAATAAGGTCCAGTCAGTTTTCAAGTACTAGGTTCTCAGCATGGTGCGATCCAGCTCACTTCAGGACAGAGTTTTAAGGAAAGTCAAATGCCTTTCACATAGGTAGCCCAGTACACATAAAACCCCCTGGTGCTATGTCATTTACCAAGGAGCACATAAAGGCTCACGGTAAGCATATCTAGATCACCTGAGATGCGAATCTGATTGCAGGTACCTGGATAAACATAATCTTATTAAAATAATTGTTACAAAAGCCCCACCACAACAGAAATATATGTGCTCTTTAGGTTACAGAATATGTTAGGTGTTTGACTAAACAACGATATGATGTGGAATACCACTGTCTTCTGAGTGTGCTGATTATCCATTTTGTGTGTGTGTGTGATTTTCATCATCAGTGACCATTTCTTCTCCCCGGAGATGCTGTCAAAAAATGTCATAAGAGGAAAAAATGTCACCTAGCAACCAAAGCTTTATGAAGAAAAGTTCCACACTGACCAGCAGAGACAGAGTGAGCTGGAGAGTTGGGAGGAGGCATGAGCACCAGTGAAAAGGCTGCTTGTCTGCTGCTCTGGCGCTGACCTCAGCCCTGTTATGGTAGGTGCTCTGGGCACAAAGTTAGTCTCAAAGGAAGTTTGGAGTTTCTGTCAAAATGGCTTGCACAGAACTTCATTTGCAAAATAGGACTTTGGGTTACTTTTTCCTGACTTTCAAATATGGATTTGAAAATGATAAAATCTCAAATCATGTCGGGGATCTACATTTTAATTTTATAACAGCAAAAAGTAAACTTGAGAGGAAAGAGTATTATCTCTCTTTTATCTATCTCATTTATCTATTTCATCCTTTCCTACCATTAACAAAGACCAGATTAGCAAGTATTTCTTCTATTATCTGGTTAAGCAGAGAGGAGCATTTCTTTTTTAAGGTCTTTGAGAAATTAAGAGATTCAGAGTTAAGATTACTTGCCCCCTCTGGGTAGTGTAAGGAAACTAGGGAACAGGAAGAGACAGACTTGTTTATGGGGGGAAACAAAACATCTTGGAAAACATTAATACACCTGAATTAACACAACACTGAACAGGATACTGTGCTTTATCTGAGCAAGGAATACAATGTTTAAAAACAGACTAGTGGATTGTGGTTGAAAATTAGAGGACAATACTTCTGTCACTTCTGCTGCACAGGCTTGCACATGGTCCGTTTTACCTCCTGCCTGTGCTTGCGTGACAGGAAGAGTGGGTGTAATAGCATGGAGAGGATGCGAGTAGGATTGATCTGGCATGCTATGCATGCGAGGCACACACAACTGCTGCTGTTTCATTTCCCCACTACACCAACAGCAACTGCCCTTATATAGGCACTTCTGGCTAAGGTTCTTACAGTCAGGGGTACAATATACTGTATCATAATTGCATGCATTTCATAACCTGCAGATTTCTTAACCTATGAAGAGTGGCATTGCAGCATGGCAATTTTATTTCTTTATGGCTTCTTTTGGTTCTGCGGTGGGAAAGGAAGCTATATTTTTTGTATTTTTGCAGTCACGTTTGAGCATTTGTCAGTTTCTTTCCCACTGCTGTTTGTCTTGTTCGGCCTCTGCCTCCACACCCTCCTCCCCAAATTCATAGCAAACGCCGAGAGAGAAATCCTGAACTGCCGTGCTGCACCCTGATAACCGATCCCAGATCTGGACCCGGCAAAATGGTGCAGCATAACGGGGTGGCGCCCACTTCGCTACGGGCTGCGCATCCTTCCCGGCCCCACCGCCGGCCGGTCCAGCTCGGGCCGCCCGACCCCGGCAAAAACCGCAGCGGTCCCTCCAGATCGGGATGCCATTTCTCCCTTCGTGAAGGTGTCCCCCCGTGGAGCTCGGTCCCGCCGTTCTTGGGGCTGCGGGCGGCCGCGCTCCCGGCGAGCGCTTGTGCCAGGATGCTTTCAGTGAACTCGCAGCGCGCCCGCCGTCCCGGGCCAGCCCCGGGGGCCGCTGGCTGCCGGCGGGGAGCGCCGCGGGCCCGGCGCAGGCGGCTGCCGGCCGCACTCGGCTCGGCGGGGCTGGCGGGGGGCCGGGGGCGGCGCGACCCCCGCCCGGGGCGGCTCCCGGCGCCGCGGCAGCCGTCACCGTGCCCGCCCCCCGCTCCGCCCCGCCGCGCTCCGCTCCGCCCGCCGGCAGCTCCGGGCCCCCCCGGTCGGAGGCGCCCCCGCCGCTCCTCCGGGCTGGGGGGAGCCGCCGCCGCCGCCGCTCCAGCCCGGCCCGGCCCGGCCCAGCCCGGCGCGGCGCGGCGCGGGGGGAGGAGGAGGGGGAGGAGAAGGAGGAGGAGGAGGAGGGGGCAGAGAGAGAGAGGGAGGGAGGGAAGGAAGGAAGGAAGGAGGAAGGAAGAGAGGGAAGGAAGGAAGGAGAGAGGGAGGGAGGGAGGGAGGAAGGAAAGGAGGGAGGGAGGTGAAGTGAGGTGAGGTGAGGTGCCGCCGCCGCCAGCCGCCTTGTCGCTCTGCTTTCTGCAGCCGGTGCGGAGGAGGGATCAGCCCCCGGCAGGCGTCCCGGCATGCTGAAAGTCACCATGCCCTCCTCCTCATCATCCTCGTCCTCCTCATCCTCCTCCTCATCCTCCTCCGGCTCCTCGGCTGCCGGCCGCCCCGGCTCCGCTGCGCCCGACTACTGGATCGACGGCTCCAACAAGGACACCCTGGCCCACTACTTCGAGCTGGAGTCCGAGCTGGGACGGTGAGCGGCGACGGGACGGGGACGGGACGGGGCGGGGCGGCGCGGCGCGGCCGCGGGGCGCGGGCGGAGCGGCGGGGCCGGGACTGCCGGGGCTGGATCCCCGCTGCCCGCCGGCACTGCGTCGCTGTGGCGAGGGCGGCAAAACTTTGGTTTGTGTGAACGGCACCGGGAGAGCGTGCTGGCTTTCACGGCATGCGGGCTCTCGAAGGAAAATTATACCTCCCGGAAGCCAAGCTGTGCAAATCCCCAAAAGAAACGAGTCATTTTCAGGACAAGGCATCAGTCCGCCTCGGTGAACGCTGGTCTGCATGAGCAGCTTCACGTTACTCGGGTTACCTTTATATTTGCAGACTCTAGACCTAATACTGTATAAGCTGAATGGTAGGCATCACCTCGGGAGCACTAAAATGCCAGCTTACTCGCAGCCCGACTTCATCCAAGACCTTTCATCGTTATCGCCATTATCAGCACCTTTAGACCTTGCGCTGACAAAACTCCCACCCGAGACAGGAGTCCGTGAATAGGCCTCTGTAAGCAGAGTCTTTTTATTGGAGTGCAGTGCAGACGGCTGAGCTGGTACATGTTCATTCATGAATTCTGCACTGCTGCCCTGATGCTTCTGCCTGGCAACTTAAAGGTCCCAAACGTTCAGTTTTTTTAAAACTGAAGTCTAGTACAAAGTGCTGTTGCCTATATCTAATGTGTGATTTTAACTCTCTAAATACAGTTGTTGGTTCATGTTGAATTTGTGGGTAGAAAATAACATGTAAAAAAAAAAAAGTGGCAAATGACAGCTTTTTTAAGAGTTTACAGTAGATGACTTAAATCTGTAAGTCAGTAGGTAACAAGTAGCAATTGTTAATTTTGCCAATGATAGAGTATTAAAATCCTGGATGACTGTGGGAAATCTGCAGATAATAACATGGTTGCCTTGGTACAGTATTTTTGCAGAAAGGGCATGCGATGAAAGTTATTGCTACAAAGCATACCTGTGCTTGCTGTACGGTAACTGATAGGGGCAGGAAAGGCTGTAGAAATACAATATAGTGTCATTCTTGGCTTGCTGGCTAGGTCTTAAGCATCTGCTGCTACCTTTTTGCCACTACTGCTGCTCATGCTAGCCAGATTTAAATAGGCATGGGTTTATATACGCTTGCCACATTTATACTTGACTTCACGGTAACACCTATGCAGAAACATAAAAATGTAAAGCAGGAAATATTGTGTCAGTTTTGTGTCTGGAATTGCAAAAAAAAAAAAAAGTGTGTACTGCTGAATAACAGCAGTTGATACCAACTCTGTCACCTAGATTAATACTGTTGTGTGTGGTCTGTCTAGAATCCTTTCAGCATGTGTGCTAATGACTGTGGGCTTCATTTAAGAGGAGTCTGTATAGGTGATACACCGTGGGTTTATTGGGTAGCTTGGGAAGGGGCTTTAAAATGTGAACTCTCCTGTCTGAGGAAGGAAGAGTTAATGAAAGCTGAGGTGCAGTGGGTTTTTCTACCTTGCAAGGTGAGACAGTAGATGCTGAAACCCTAACAAAAGGTTTGAATAAGGAAGATAACCACACCCACCTAGTGTAGCGATGCAAGCCACTAAGTCTGCTCTGCTGTTGGATAGAACTGGGAAATAAGATTTAAAACAAAAGCAGAAAGAAAACAGGAGATAAGAACTATCTTAATCAAAGGCCATGAGGTAGGGAAGGGAGAGAGAAGAACTCAGAGGGGTACATGCTCCGAGGGAAAATTGCAGTAATGGGCATGGCAGTGAGATCTTGGTCCTTAGGTCCCAAGGCTAGCTTTGAGATCGTTTCAGAGCCAGCATCCAGAATGCTGATGCTTATCTCAGACCCCCTCTGAGAGCCCAGGTGTATCTTAGCGAATCTATAAGGGAGATCCAACAATCCTTCTTGGTTCCTAAGTGTAATGTGAAACTGTATTGTTTTCTCTTGGTAACCTTGTCTCCAACCTTTTAATTTTTGAGATGATTATGAGTACATCTACAAAAAAATATTCATTGCTTAGGTTAGCGGTGGTGGAAGTATATTAGGTGAGGCTGAAAAATGTGGGTATGTGATCCCTTTAGATGCAGTAAATCAAAATAATATGCTAAAATAACCAACAGGAGACACTATCCTAAAATATCTTTAACAAATACAGGGATTAGAAGATGTCTTTTGTCAGACTGCAAAGACCTGCATTTGGACAGCTGTTGCCAAGTATGGGACTTCCCCTTTGGAAGGAGTGCCCTTTCTGCAAAGTATGTCTGGCAAATCCCTAAGCCATCATAGCTAGTAATTCTTGCTTGTATGACCAACTAAAGAGTCATGGGAGAAATGGGGGAAGGTCCTGCCAGCAAGAAAAATAATAAATGCCTAAAAGCTTGGGTAGGAGTAAACAGTCGTCTTTTGACAGTGGAGTTCCACAGGGATCAATTCAGGTGTCTGTGCCGGTCAACATGCTCATAAATAAAGGGGTTGAACAGTGATATTTGCTGGTCTTACTAAATTATTGAGGGTTTTAAAGACAGTGTTGCCTATGAAGAATTGCAGAAAGACCTTATTGGACTGATAGGGCATTTAAATGGTGGGTGAAATTCAGTTTAGATAAATGAAATGGGAGGAGAAACCATTTGTTTGTTTTCTTTCCCTAGTAAATCCTATAGTGAGGTTAAGAAAGAGATTGTCTGCAGGCACGTGTAGCGTGGATGGAACACCTGGTTAAAGGTGTTTGTTTGCTGTTTTCTTTGACGCAAGCTCTGTAGGGCATCTGACCAACCTAGCAAGTCAAAAATGAACCACAAGAGGTAAGGTCATTTCCGTGCAGTGTGTAGTTAAGTGGTGGAAGTCCTGGCCACTGGATACTCTGGACGCTAAAAGCTTACATGGGTTTAAGAGGCAGCTAGGCAAGTTTACATTCAGGAAATCCATAAAGACTCATTAAACATGGAGATACTAACTATTGAACTGTAAGTTGTTGAATGTTATGAGAATATTCTTTGACAGTATTGATACAGATTTGCTCTATTCTTATATTCTTCTTGAGGCATCTGTGTTTGGCCACTGTTAGAGACAGTATTCTGGGCTAGACAGGCTTCTATTCTGACCCAGGACAGCTATTTTTATGTTCTGCTGAATGCCTGGCTAGCTCACCTTCCTTTTAGTCCATTTCTGATAAGGGGTTTTTGTGTGTACTGCGTAACTGGAGTTCAAAATGCTGTAAAGATGAAATTTTGGTCTTTGTTTTACAAAGAGTATCTGTTCCTTCTCTGAAGGTTGCATCGTTGGAATTTTTGAATTTTGTTCTGAGTGTATTTAATCTAAAAGCTTATTTTTCACACTCCCTTGGGAAAAAATTCTAATAATTTTAGGTTCTAAACTTGTATGTTCCTTAAAGACTAAAACCTTTTGTTAGTCTTATATAACCCATGCTGTATTTTTTGGTACACAGTTTATGCATTCAGGATTAGTCTAAAAATGGTATTTGAGTGAAGAGGAAATTCAGTAACATTTTTTTTGATACTCAGCAATATTACAAAAAAGAAATTTCTCTTTGCCGGAATTTTTATTATGGAATTTTACTTAGCATGCACTCTCTTGCCTAACTGCACCAAACTACATAACTATTTAAGTTGAAACTGTCTAATGTTATTATTGTAGGGGTATTGCAGATCTATTGAATGATCAAGAGCAGCTGGAAGTATTTCCAACCAAATCCTTAGGGCTTTCTTTCAGTTTCAAAGGTTAAATAAAATAATAATTATTTTTAAAAATCCAGAAAAGTTACAGGCATTTTTCTTTGTGTAAGAATGATAAATCAGGGTCTTCCAAGGTTACCTTTTCCTTCATGGGCAGTCTTTCAATTGTGTAATCCTTGCTGAGGACCTGAAACTGAAAGGCGCTCCGTACTTGCAACTTACCTTGAATTGACAGTGTGAGTTGAATCATAGGTGGTTTCTGTCCTTGAGTTCTTAGCACAGAGTTTAAATCCAATGTGTGGTTTGAACTCAGGATTTCAGTGTGCAGAATGACGTCTTACTCTGTCAATCCTATTTATGAGTAGTGCTGTCATAGTAGCGCCTACTTTTGTAATAGCAGTAGTAGGTGAAATTAGGTAACTCCTTTGTATAAGCATAATTTTATAGAAATGGATTGTTTTTGCACTTGATGCTTTGAAGTTCAAACAGTTTTTTGCTTTGAAAGTATGCCAATTATTTTCCCTTCCATTCCTTCATTAAAAAAAAAAATAAACGGGCCTTTTTTCTGTTCATCTCAAGAGTCATTTGTTATACAGACTGTTTGCCATGTTTATTTTGAAAATCACTTGCTCATTTTGCTTTGGGGTGCATTTGAATTAGGTCAGTCCCTCCTTCAGTAACACTTCTGCTTACTTAGTTGTGACTTTTAGTACTGGACCTGAGGATTTTCCAAAGAGATGCAGGCATGCTGCTGACAGCACACGATACTAGCTATCTGAATGTGAGCATGGAGTACTTAGCTGAACTGGGATGAGAATTGCCTTTGAGCAGAAACTGCCTGTGTAGATTTGCCTTTCCTCCAGGTTGTGGAGGAAACATTGTGCCTTGAACTGCAGCTTGCTTGTCCCTCACACCTTCAAGCAAGCAGCAAGCATTTTCATGCAGGCAGTTTGTGCTGATAGGGAAGGTTGTTGAAGAGGTGGGTCTGAGGCCTCATTTGGGACTGTTGTGGTAGGTACATTGGACCTTGCCTTGAGGTACGAAGATAGGAGATACAGAGAGCATGGGGTCCTGTTGGTAGTGGCCAAGGTGGCAGGTGGATGTTGAGAATAGCCTTCTTCATGCATTGCACCAGCCGGCATAGCCCTAGTTGAAGATTTTAACTTCCTTTTCCTCTTGAAGGGGTTCTATCCACCTCATCTTTCCCCTTGAAAAATGTCCTAAGCATTTGACCGCAGGCCCTTCTATGGTGAACACGCGCTTTGCTCCTTCTACGGAAGCAGTGCAGTTGTGGAGAAGGCAATCCAATGCTAAATTGGTCAGAAAGAGGATGTCAGATTTTTGTTAAGCAAGACACTGCTCTAGGAGGGAGGAAATCAGTCCCTATCAAAGTGCATGTTGATCTACAGAGAGTCGTAAATAAAAATTAATACCAACCAGCAAATGTTTTCTGTGGAAGCTCTATAGCTTCTTAACCCAGTGTTCTGGATGAAATTCCTCGCTTGGGTACTAGGAACCAGAACTTGCAATGTATAGCCTGGGTTTTGACAACTAAAATTCTTTACTCGGTGCAGGAAGAGTGTTTTCTTCAGTTCTGTCTGGGTCAGTTCAACAACTGGTTGATTGAGAATTCAAAAACTGGGTGTTGAAAAAGCAAGAAAAGAAAATTTCCTCTACCATTCTGTAAATAAAAAACAACTGAGAGTAGACGTACCATTTCACTTCAGGGTCTCTGATCATGGAGAGAAATGGGCTCTTAAGGTAGATATTTTGAACCTCACCATGGGAGATTGTTATTGACTCTGTTGTCCAAATGCCTATCTTAAGCATTGTTACTTGTCTAAACATTACCTTTGTCTGCATGTTTCTTAGTTAGAAAAGAAGAAAGCTTTTTCTGAGTATTTGTTGGTACAGTTGACATTCCATTCTTGTTAGAAAATGGTAAGTTTTACAGACAGTTGTTCAAATCCCTTTACAGTTGGGATTTGTGGCAAAACCATTGTTCTGCTGCAGCCAGAAGTTTTGCATTGAATGGCAAACTCAACGCCTGCTTCACTAGGTCTCAGAAAACAGATGATAAAATACGCATTTTTCACAATGGCTTATGTGTATATCTGATTCCTGTTAATACTGTGACTGAGACATCGTTTCCATCATGCCATGATGGAAAATAGGTTTGTTGATTCAATCAGCTATGGACAAAGCATTTAGCTGTCAACACTCGTAGACAGCTACGTCAGAGAAGCTAACAATTCTTTAGTGTTAGAAAGCTAGCCGCCTTCTTTCAGGAATATGTTAATGGTTGTTTCTGTGGAATAAACTGACCTGCTACCTCTGTAAACAGAGTACTTGGTTTTTAGTACAATCAGTAATATCTAAGTCATAATGATATTATATAAAAAATAGTTTGAAACAAGCTTTCCTTAAATTCATTTCTTAGATGAACTTAAATAGACTACTGATAATGGCATGTATCTACATGTTTCTAATTACAGAAGCACTGAGATTTTATTTGTAATGTTGTATTGCACCATTCCTATTTTTAAAAGGCAATTTGTGGGTGCGTCTACACTGAGGTTTTAATTTGGATCAGGAGTGACTTTTGTGAAACAAATGTCCCAGTTATCCCCTCTCACTGTGCTTTGCTTTGCATCAAGGGGTGTTCTTGGAATGCACAGAGCAGACTGCATGTAGATGAACCAGAAGATGTAGTTTGGGAGCACTTAATCCACTCTAACCTTTTGTGAACATTCAGTTCACAGGACCAGATCAGGGCTCATCTGATGTAAAACCTGCAAAAAGTTTTTGTGTTGATATCAGCACATTGCCACCATCTGTAACACTGGTGTGCTCCTACTGCACTGCACTACTTGCTAGTGTATACTTAGATTACATGTCCTAGTGATGCTGTATTTGAATCTAATGGTAGTTAATCTGCAAGTTGATTAAATAGGATGCTTGTGATACCATGCATTCAACATAATGCACAGGTCAATGTCTGCTCAAGTTTTAATGAACTTGGAAGCTAAAGGGAATATATGTTATATAAATCAAAATTCAGTACTTAGAGTGGACAGTGAAAGAGTAGTTAGTCGTTGCAGAGTACTGCATTATCTCTGTACTCTTACTAGTCTGTGTACTCAATGCATTGTTCTGTCAATAGATTGAACCGTTACCTTTCTTCTATAAAAGGAGTGCTGGAGCAGTTTTGAATAGCTGGAATGAATAGATGATCGTTCTGTGTAATTTTCACAGCTTTTGTGTACTTAAAAAAGAGCTATTAATAAAAAATACATTAGAGAATGGTTATTTATTTTCAAGTTATTTCTTCTGTCAACCACTATGCATTTTTGTCACTGGTTTTGGTTATCTTTTTTAATTAAAAACCTTATATTCCTAACGGAGAAGATTAATAGCTCTTGAAGTAAGTACTCTTAAGAATAGTGGAAAAGTTTTTTGCACGTAGAGCTTTTAGGATTTGAAAGTAATGGTATCATTTGTGTTAATCCAGGAATAGTCATACTTGAAAGATGTCTGCAAGGGGTTGGATGTAACAAAGTTGTTCTTTTAGCTTGTTAGAAAGACAGTACATCTGAAACTGAGTAAGTATTTTCAAGTTCAGTTGAAAGCATTTCACTGTGATTGTGTAGTAAGCCTATATGATTCTGGATGGGGGGCAGCTAAATTTACTTAAGCCCTGTGGTACAAGAAGCAAATACGTGTTCATACCACTGTATCTTTAGGTGTGTGTCCAAGTGTGCGTAGTATTGTGTAAGGGATTGTAATGGACACAGTTTCATAGGCAGAATTCTACCAGTAACAGATGTTTAAATGCTTGCTCACATAGTAAATAGCCACATTTGAAAAGACCACCAATTATGAATGGTGGTCAGTGAAAAAATACTCACTGTTTGCTGTAGCATGTGCCCCATCTGTGGAAGTCCCAAGTGCTTGCTAGTAAGGACTAGCTATCCTCTTCAGTCACTCAGATCAAAGAAGTTTTATATTCCTGAATATGGTCTGAAAAGGTCAATCAGGAAATTAAAAAAAGTCATCCCCAGCCCTAATTTTGTTTATAGTCCAACAAATTGATCTGGCTTTATCACAGTAAACCCGAATGATTATTCTTTGGTTTTCTGCTAGCTAGAAGGTTGGTTGGGCATTGGGAAAGCAACCTTCTTACGCTGCATGTTGTATGGAAAAAAGTGCAAAGATTTGAATATTATTTTCATCTATGTATGTATAATACGTATGAACCATCAGTAGCAGTTAAGATTGCATAAAAAGAAGGAACATGTACTCCCTTGTGCTTTCACAATGACGCAGAATTTAAACATAAAAATGTGCGTATTTGCTGTTGACTTCTTCGTTTAAGCATTCTTACCATCCTTCCTCTCTTCACAATGCGCAGACCTTTATTATCTGAACAATCACAAATTTCACAAGAGAGATTCTTTTTACAGTACAGTGATGCTTGTTCTGAGAAAGGGTAACCAAATGTTCCTGGTTTGTCTAATGTCTTTTTCAATATTTATGGTTTTCCTATCTCCTCCATTTTAAAAAAATGGGTAAGAATGACAGCTTTTACAACCAGTCATTGATACCGTTGAAATACTCTTACATTTGTTGTTAGTGATCCTTCATGTGGCCTTGCATTGTCAGTGTCTTCAGCCGGTCAGTAATCACTAGAAAATGCATTTTAACTTACTGGTTACTGCTTTTAAAAACTAAATTTGTCTCTAAATTATGATGAATTTTTTTTTTTCTTCCTTGTTCTTTGGAGTATGAGCTAGCAGCTCTGTGAAATCTGAGCTGGCAAATCATTAAGAATTTAATTTCAGAATTTTTGTGTTGTGGAGGCATGCTGTTTTCTTGTTGTCACCTTTGCCTTTTGTAGCTCAGTGTTAAGAATGGTCTTTCAGAGTGACCCCTCTTCTGGCAAAAGTGCACAGTATGTGTTTTCCCAGAGTCTATCTGTGTTAGCTTCTAAACCTCTAGAAACTCATCCAAACAAGGCAAGAAAAGCACACTTCTTCCTTGCTCTGTTCCAAGACTGCAGTTCATTGCCTTTGATGCTTTCCCATCTCTTTCTGACCTAGGAAAAAAGACCTGTTTCGGAAAGTAAATTCATGTTTTGTTGTGATGGGGTTGGTAGGGAAGGTTCTGCTCAGGATGGTATCTTGGCTAGCAGCGTGCTTCGAAGCAGCCCAAACATACTGTAACTGCTGAGGATTACGTGTCTTAAGGACACATTGACATTTCCCTTGAGTTTACTGGAGTATGTAGGAAAGTTGTGGTCATGCACATGGAAACCTACTTCTTTTTCCCTAGTTAGCTGTGTTTTTTTTAAGATCTGTTAGCATGATGCAATGGGACAGATCATTGAGAATGAACTATCCAAGACCATTTTCAAGTGTGGGGTTTTTGATCAACATATACATTATATATGCTCAATTGCTTAGACTATATAATGTTTAAAACAGAAAGATGGAGTAGTGGTGATGTAATACTACACGAATACACATTGCAAATGTATCTTTTGGTTATAGAATGAATGCAAAAATGGTGTTGTTACTGTCATAATTTACTATCAGTTAAAACACACACACTGTTGGGGACCATCAATATTTGCATCTGTTGCCCTGAGAATAGGTTGCTGAGGTGTTGTTGCTTTCCTTGTAAAGTAATTCTAAGTCAGGAGTCCCTACAATAATATGACTTTGAAAGGGACCATACAATCTGTAGCAACCAAAGCTTTTATTGCTTTGAATTTCATCTGCAGGGGATAACAGGAGAGAAACTATTTTGTGTGAACCACAAATTACATGGTTGGAACTGTATGCTAATTCTGACACAAGTGAAGTAATCACCTGAACAACATAATGCTGTAGCTTATAAGTCGCTAGAACTCAAGAACCATAAAATGTAAAATAAAAGGTAAGGAAAATGGGAACGCCTTTGAGGAGAAAAAGAATTATAAAACATGCTGCCCTTTGACAGTTTACTATCTATTTATCGTGGCTTTTGGAGGGGGATAAAGCAGTGGTAAAAGCAAGTCCAAGATTTATAATGCACAGCCTCAAAAACAACATTAAAATTTAAGGCCTTCAACAAATGTATAGTCAGTGCTCCGATGCATACCTCGCTGTGAGCATCCATGTGCCACAGATAATATGCCAGAACTGGAACTTTACCTCAGAGCTAATGTCATCTCCACAGTCCTTTTCCCCAAACTCTCCACATTAGAAACATGTGATGCATCTCTCCTCTGGCCTCTCTCAGGCATCGTGAAATAAAGCAGTTTCTTGTGTTTAAGGAAGAGACATCACTCTAAACCAGGGTTTCTGCCCCTCCCCCCGCCCCCCGCAATAATTTTTCCTTCTTGCAAGTATTCATAGTTTCTTCTCAATTCAGATCATCATAAACACACCAATATTGTTACTTATTTTCAGTCTTTTGATCTTTAAAGCATATCCATGTCTGCCAGTTCACTGCCTTTGGGAACTGATACTGCATCTTAAAGTACTCAGTTGATTGTGGTTTTATTCATGAAGATGACCCTGATTGCTCCACAGACTTCAGCAGAACTGAATACTGCATAAACGAAAATGTTCTACTAATGTCTTGATTTTATGTTGTCTAATGAGGCAGCATAGCATCATGTGACTGAGGGGGGGTCAGTCAATCAGATCAGTCGCCACAAATTGTGAAATGCTTGTTGGCATTTGTTCGTTTATTAAAAAACTCAAATGCTGACATTAGTAAATAACAAATTCCTGTAAAGAAGTTGGGATTAGCTCGGAAATGGAATGCAGGAATTCCAATTTAATCTAAATAAATTTCTTTCAATGAACAATTTTGTACTCATGAATGAATGGAAATAAAAATGTGTGCGAGATCTTAATGAAGATCCATGGAATAAGAAGTCTGGTATTATCTTAAAGTACTTCTGAAATAATATTCATATTGATTTTTCTTTAAATAATCCTTGTTAACGGCGGCACACTGCCAGTACCAAAGGATGTGCTATGTGATTTTATTTTGTGTTTAGCTGTAAAAAAAATTAATACTATGTTGAAAGGAGTGGACTTTCATACCCCTTCTGGAAGGCTGACCATAAATTGTGCAGCTTTCCGTTGATAATGAGACCTTCTAGCTGCTTATATTCTTTGGAGATTAGTTGCTTGAATTTTATTAAAATTTGAGAAAGTACCTCTTTCAGATTCTCTACGGATATAAGATGGTGTTTGCTGTTTCTGATTTATTAGGTGTCCTGCACCAGTCTACACGTTGTGGACCAGTGAGAGTGTTTTAAGAACATGCTTTGGGCCAGAAATCATTTTAATTCTTTTGGCACACATTGATATTTTTTAATGTGGTGGTATTATATAGTTTTACACTTTTGCAGAGAAAATGGGTGTCTTGGTAAGGCTTATAAGGCCTCAAGATAAAGTCTGCCATGGATGAGTACTGATTTTTTATCTTGTTTTTGTTTTTGTTTTTTTTTTTTTTTTAACCTATTGACATGTTTTCTAGATTAATGAACCACAATTCTGATCTGGTGTACAGTGTTTTACAGATGTTTGTTTTCCTGATGGAGAACATTTGCTTGTCAGTTTTCCATATTGTGTAGTAATGGTTTGCTAAAACTGAACCCAAAACATGTTGAGAACTCTGACATGACTAAAATAATCTAAGTTCAGAGACCTGTAAGATATGTGTGCATGAATGTTTTTACCTGCTAGCTTCATTGGATGCCTGCCCCCTTGCCCTGCCTTGTGCTGTAGGGGCAGCGAGTAATCCATCTCTCTACATTCTTTTCAAACCCTCATGATTTTCTGGCTGATTAGCATAGTAAAATTAAAAAACGAAGGGCTGCAAAGTTGATTTTGTAATGGGAAGCAACATTTTATGGTGTAGATACTGATGATCATTTAGGAAATGACTAATGATTTTGTTTAATGACTTTAGGTTTCAGGTGATCAGATGAAGAAACATAATAAAGGTGGGTGTCCCCCCCTGTCGTCGTCCCCGTCCCCCCGTCCCCCCCCCCCCCCCCCCCCCCGTATTTTTTCTAGGAGTCTTTGCAGCCTGATGGAAGCTGCAGATGCTTATGGAGTGCACTGTTCAGTATACACAAGTCTGTTAGCTAAATGGCAGCGGATTAACTTGAGTTGAAAGAGGAAGTCAGGTCTAGCCTTAACAAAATGCTGTTAGAACAGCAAGTAACTGGTAATATTGGAGCAACACTTCTGACACTAAAAAGGCAATAATAAATTCATTTTGTTTGCTGCAGGGGAGAGGAAGGCTGGTAAATTTATTGCATCTGATTCTCTCTTCACAGCAGTTTAATTCAAGAATAATTAAATTGCAAACAAGAACAGAATTTGGATTGGTAGTTAAAACTAATAATAGATGAATGCTAAGTAAGATCAGTAATCGATTGCCAGATTGGGTCAATGTGTAATGGAAAATCTGCAATGAAAGAGATACCCTAAAATTCACTGGCATGTTTTCTGCTCTGACTCTCGATGAAACCCATCTCCATGTCAGTAATACCTCCATAATAAATATGCAGGTAAATTATTTTTTTAATTTAATTTCAAATCCCATCTCTATGCATAATTCATATAATAAGTGTACTAAAGTAGGTGGAACAGGAATAAAACTGAGTGAAAAAGGCAGTTTTATTCATTACTATAAAAACTTGCTCACAGAGTTGATTTGATTGGCAGTAGCATAAAGAGAATACTCTTCTATTTTCAGAGAATCATTAATTTCAAGTGACAAAACAACCTTGGTCATCTCCTCCTCTGCCTTCACCTCCTCCTCAGCACAACAGTATCTTTTTGACCATTTGAATCTTCAACTTGTCTAGTTAAAAGACAATAGCCCATGTTACTGTAAAGTGATTTCAGCTGGTTTGATCTGATCTATGCTAGTCTATTTTTATTGTTCTTGCAACATTATGTATTAAAAAAAAGAAATAAAAATATTTTAACCTCTTCACATTCTTTTTCTGCATGACTTTAGAAAAGATGAAACGTCATTCGTGATGGAAACAATCATATTAGATGTATTTCCCTTGCAGATGACCATCTAAATTAGAACTGGTGAAATTTATTCTTGAAATAAGTAGCCCAACAAATCTTGCTTTCTTTCTCCTGTCAGTCCCTATTTGGTGAACTGGTTATGTTTGCTATTTGTAAATGAATACAATAAATATTTACCCGATAGCCTGTTTAGATAGTTTGCCATGGTGCTTCTTATGAACCATGTGTTTCAACTGTATTGAATACCTAGTAAGACCATTTTATTGTTTTTTTTCCCTGGTCACAGCTGAGACAGAATAATAATCATTAGGAAGATGTGTTAGTCATCCACAATGGCATGTGGCCATTGGAAGACCATATTTTGTGCTTGAGAATCATGCCTGTTAAAGTTTGTTTGATCCACATATGCATATCTTTACAATAGTGAATTGGCAGATTTGAGAAACTCCAGAATTTCCATCCCATGATAAATTTCAGTATTTTGGCATTTGTTTTTGTTTTGACTTAGGATGAGTAATTGAAGTATTGGCATGATGTGGATAAGGGACAGTTTCACAGTATGGAATTTTTCAACAATTTCAAATTAAAATTTACAAACACTTTCACATTTTACATTTGTGTTAACTGAAGACATTCTTGAGTCAAAGTAACCAGATTGCAACAACAAACTACATTTATCTCTTGTACCATGGTGCCTTATGAGAGTTTTGATGCATGTCCCTCTTTTAACTCTTTTCACCTTCTGTCTTTGGTTCCTGCTTGGACTGTGTTTTACATGTTACACCGAAAGTGGTGCAGCTTTCATATTATATGTTTCCCTGCTGGAACACAGGGAGGTTGCAGAAGCCGTGTTTATCTGCTGACTTCAGTTATAAAATTCTCAGACTTTTCTAATAAGAACAATAAACATTATTGAATGGGACAGGATCACATTTGCCTTTCTCACAGCTGCTGTCTTGGTAGTTTGTAGCTGTCTGGTTGTTTGTTGCCCAAACTGTATGTCTTCCATTTTCCTTCTCTGTCTGCAATTGATGAGACTTATATTTTATAGCAATGTTCTTGTTATTTGTCTGTAACGCACGACCTTGCAGTTAATACAGCTAAATTTTATCCCTTTTCTCTTGCTCCTGCTCCCAGGTAGTAAGTACAGTTTTTCCTTTCTGATATTACAGCCTTCTCCTATATTGCCACTGCCTCCCACCTTTGTCACCAGCAAACTGAATCAGCATACTCCTAAGTTCATGCCAAAGTCAATAATTAAAATATTAAATAAGATGTATAACAAACCAAAGGGATATTGCGCAAACATACATGTCGGAAAAAAATGGAAAAACTGAAGTAAACAGCAGTGTGTTTCTGGCAAGGTTTTGATGAAGGTTAGACTGCATAGGCAAATTTTCTTGAGAGGGAGAAAAAAAAATCCTAAAAGCAAATGGTTTATGAAACTGTTCCCCTCTATACCATTATCCCACTCAAACTGAAGCTGAAAAAATCAGAATTCTTGCAGCATTGCCCATACCAAGAATGAATCTTCCTTTACATTCTTTTGGTGACTCCTTGCTCCTTTAGCTAAGGATGTCTAGGGCAATTATCACCTTCCTTCACCCCAGCTCCTAGCTCTCAATCATCTTTATGCAAAGAGGAGGAAGTATTCTCCACTGTATTTAATGGGTGCAACTTCAGAAGCTGAAAAATTGGGCATTCTACACCTATCTTCTTGCGATGAGTGCCAAACAGGGTATAAATGGTGTGCTAGTCAGAAAGCTGACAGAAATCTTGTCAGAAAGCTTCATTGTGCAGATAGGTTTCTTGTGCAGATAGGTTTCCACCATTCCATCTTCCTCCTCCCATTTTTGGAATGTGAATTAAGTGTGGATAAATTTAATGATTCCTGAATGTAGAAGGACTCAGCTCCAGTAACTCTGTCAAACAAAAAAGAAAAATAGCATGTTTTTAAATGGCACTTGAAAATTATGTGGGTCTGTGAGTTATACGACCTGATTTGTTCTCAGTTTTTGTCCAGCCAGCATAATAATTGCAGTTGTGAAAAGTGACTGCAACAGTGGCATAAAATGCTTGCCTTCCTATGTATTAAGAAAAATCCTATTTAAACTTATTTGTATTTGAAAATATACTGTGGAGGAACTGGGTTTCTTTAGTCCAACAGATGATGCTGGGGAAAGGTGATGATAGTTCTCCAACAGAGAACCACCCCTGTGAGGTAGAATAATTCACTTAAATTTAAGGACTCCTCCTGCATGCAAAGGAGGAGACAAGTAACTTGACCATGATTACAATAAAAACTGTAATTTAGAAGAAAGTTTCTAACCATCTGTAGTTCTGTAACAGCCTTTTCAGTATGAGCAGGAGAGACAAGAATTTGCTTAAAATTGGTATGTGATCATTTTGTGAAAGAGCCCATATTACCAGGAGCAGTCTTGATCACTCAGGAGAGTTCTTCCTGCTTATCTTCAGAATAACTGCATTGATTTTCAGTGTCCGCTTGTTGATAGCAGAAAGTTCAACATTGTTCTGTTGACATTGCCAAGGGATTAGCCAATTCTCCTAGTCACATTCTTATCTCAAATTGAAATCAAAATCTCTTTGGGGGCTGATGTTGTGGTCTTCTACATCCTTAATGCCTGGCTAGTGGAAAATGTATCTAAACTGGAGCTGTTGCTCTCAGAGATGAGCATGTAGTGCACTGGATATGTGCGTTATTGTGTTTAAAGGAAACTTAAATTTGCCTTTCAGACAGAATCAACTCTAATGATAGCATGGATACGTTTTCCATTCTGCTTGTGGAGACATCTTGTTTGGAAACACTAAGTATTTGTTTTCAGAACTTTCAGCCATTTCAAAATATCAAAAAAAAAAAAAAAATCACATCTGAAAATCCTGTTTTCTTTGTACTGACTAATGTATGCATATATGTTTGCAATATAAATTTAAAATGAACTGGTCATCCTAAGTTATTTGGGCCTTTATAGTGTAAGAATGGCTGTGCTGGGTCAGATCAAAGGTCTGCTTAGGCCAATACCCTGTCTCCATCTGTAGGGAGATGCACATACCTAGAAAGGAGTGTAAGAACAGGGCAAGCATCTGAGGATACTTGCCTAGAGCAGACCCTCAACCTTCAGAAATCTGAAGCCAAATCCGAAGCTTCAGCTCTGTTCCTCATATCAGAATAGTAATGTAGATTTGCTTGCAGTGCTCAAGATGTAACACAGAATCACAGAATGGATGAAGTTGGCAGGCACCTCTTAAGATCATCTAGTCCAAGCTCCCTGCTTAAGCAGGGTCAGCTAGAGAAGGTTTCCCAGGACTGTGTCCAGTGGAGTTTTGAATATCTCCACAGGTGGCGATATTCACACAGTGAATTTATATAGGGGGTATGCTTAATATTTCTTAACAGTTGTTGGGTTTTGGGTTGCCTTTTTTTTTTCTTTTTTTTTTACTACAATTGGGCATGGAATGGATGATTTGTGGAACTTTTGCTTAGATTGCAATATTTCTTTGCTTGTGATAATAGCCACTTAGTCTGTTTAATATATGAAATTAGGATTGTGTTCAATACTAATCATTTTGTATTTATTTACATGGAACTTCATCTGCCATTTAAAACCCTGTCACTGAATCTTAGTAGAGTCCTCTTGCAGCTCTTCAGTTGGGCAGAAACTTAGTATTATGAAGAACTTTGGTTATAAAAAAACTCAACCAACTAGCGTCACCTCATTTCTCATCTCAGCTCCTGTACTGGCTCATTGGGTAGCAGACACCAGCTCTGGTCCATCAGACTTATTGATGACCTCTGTGCACTGTGAAAACCGAGCACTTATTCCTTCCCTGTTTTGTATCTCTTAACAAACCACTAATTCATTTCTGTCTTCTGTGGCTTTCTCAAGAACCTTTGGTGAGGGACCTTGTCAAATAACTTTTGGAAATCCAGGTAGACTAATCAATCAAATCCTCTTTATTCAAATACTTGCCAAATCTTGCAAAGAGTTCTCTGGTTTTGAGACATGGCTTCCCTTTATAGAAGCCACATTGATTCTTCCCCAGGCTATCATACGTATCCATATATCCACAGATCCTATTCTTAGAGCTTTAAATGACTTCAGCAGTATAGAGCAAGCATACAGTCTTCCAGTTCTCCCGATGTCTCTCATAACCATTTTAAAAAATTGTCACATTTGTTTCTTTCCAGTCTAAAAAGGCTAAGTAAGTGGTGTACAGGAGGTTACATATCACCTTAATTTGAGCTATTTCATCCATGAGTTCAAGTTAACCCATTAAGTGAGTCTCAACTGATGCCCATAATGTGCTACTGGTCATTTTATCTGTTTGTTCCACAATCTCTTCTGCTTCTTCTCTCTCTCTTCATTTTGGGAGGTTTTAAGATTTTTTTCCATTTATCTTCTGAGTAAAGAAGGGTTCTAGCATTGGAAAGATTTCAGTTTGTTCAGTATCAGATTTATCACAGGCTGTTCAGTAGACACAAACTCTTTACAGAATTAAAATTTTATAATCACAGTGCAGCTGCTCTTCACTGTATTATGGCCGTTCTGTGCTGCAGAATGCTGTAGAGATTGCCTTTGACACAGAATATTTTTCATTTGGTGAAAAACAGGTAAGAGGTTGCTCTGCTGTCCCTTGAGGCAAATGCCTGTCAATAGTAGATCTGATGGAGAGTGAAGCAGAAGCAGATGACTGCTGTTCATCTTTGCAGATTTTATCCTACGCCTTCCTTTTACTGTACTTTAGCACAGTTTGGGCAAGGTGAAGGTCTTCACATATTTTACTGGTTTTTATGTCTGTCCACATGGTGTTAGCTACTTTAAGTCCAGCCAAGGAGAAATCTGTATGACTAAAGATAAGCAAAAATCTTGTGAAATTATTCTACATCCCCATGCTGTGACTAATCAGTTCATTTGTCTTTTTGATGAACTGTGCAAGGGACAGAACAGTTTGGGAAGTTGAGAGAAGTTGGATTCCTAGCTAATAGGCAGATTAAGACAATTTATTTGCTGTTATAGGCATAGTTTTTGGTATAGAAATGGTGAATGAAGATTACAAGTCTTGCATCAAATCTACTGTTTTCCAGTAGTGCTGGAAATGATTCAGGTAACAATTTGTTTGTATAGCTTGTGCATGTGACTGAATGAGAAGTCCATGTGACTGAATGGCTGGAAAAAATACTGTCATTTTTGTACAGTGAAATTAATGCCTAAATTACCTCCATTTAAACAGACTAAGCTACATAAGGACTGTTTCAGTATCTACTACTCAATAATTTGAATGCTAGCTCCTTGGCTTGTTAGTCCTTTCTGGCAGCTTTCATTGTGTCAGTGTTCATCTATGACCTTACATTACAATATCAGTTTTGTTGTAGAAAAAACTCAATGTTGTTTAACTGCTTGGAAGTAAAACAGGTAAGTAACAATGTTGACTGAAACTAATTCTGTTTAGCATTGTCCCTAAAACAATAAGGGTTGCTGTTGTGAACTCTCAATAATTCAGGTAGATGCCTTAAATGCATGTGTGCACACACACACGCAGGCGCACGCAGGCACACCTCAGATGGGTGAGAAGGTAACTTGCAAGTTTTTCACATGTAGTTACTTTTATGGTTCCTTGTGCTGTCAGATGAATGGGAACCACCAGAGAGTGTGCACTGCTGAAAATTAAATGAATGATACGTATTTAGAAGCCTAAAGTAAGGCTTATTTTTCTTTGGAAATATTTGTCCCAGCTTGTATGAGTGATGGACAACATAACATTCTGAATTTAGGTAAAAAGTCTCTCCAAAGAGTGTTGGAAGCTGTAGGTCATAACGGTTCTTGAGTCCCATTAGAGCTAGTAAATGGAGCATTTAAAATTTTGCCTGGATAGAATCATGGAATTATAGGATCATTTAGGTTGGAAAAGACCCTTAAGATCATCAAGTCCAACCATAAACCTAACACTGCCAAGTCCACCACTAAACCATGTCCCGAAGCGCCATGTCTACACATCTTTTAAACACCTCCAGGGATGGTGACTCAGCCACTTCCCTGGGCAGCCTGTTCCAGTGCTTGACAACCCTTTCAGTGAAGAAATTTTTCCTAATACCCAATCTAAACCTCCCCTGGTGCAACTTGGGGCTATTTCCTCTCGTCCTATCACTTGCTACTTGGGAAAAGAGACTGATACCCACTTCGCTACAACGTCCTTTCAGGTAGTTGTAGACGGCAATAAGGTCTCCCCTCAGCCTCCTTGTCTCTAGACTAAACCATCCCCGTTCCCTCAGCCACCCCTTGTAAGACCTGTTCTCTAGGCTCTTCGCCAGCTTCGTTGCCCTTCTCTGGACACGCTCCAGCACTTCAGTGTCCCTCTTGTAGTGAGGGGCCCAACACTGAACACAGTAGTCCAGGTGCGGCCTCATCACTGCCGAGCGTAGGGGCATGATCACTTCCCTAGTCCTGCTGGCCACACTATTCCTGATACAAGCCAGGATGCTATTGGCCTTCTTGGCCACCTGGGCACACTGCTGGCTCATATTCAGGCGGCTGTCAACCAACACCCCCAGGTCCTTTTCTGCCAGGCAGCTTTCCAGCCACTCTTCCCCAAGCCTGTAGTGTTGCACGGGGTTGTTGTGACCCAAGTGCAGGACCTTGCACTTGGCCTTGTTGAACCTCATATAACTGACCTCAGCCCATTGGTCCAGCCTGTCCAGATCCCTCCGTAGAGCCTTCCTACCCTCAAGCAGATCAACACTCCCACACAACTTGGTGTCATCTGCAAACTTACTGAGGGTGCACTTGGTCCCCTCATCCAGATCATTGATAAAGACATTAAACAGAACTGGCCCCAACACAGAGGCCTGGGGGACACCACTTGTGACCAGCTGCCAACTGGATTTAATTCCATTCACCACCACTCTTTGGGCCCAGCCATCCAGCCAGTTTTTTACCCAGCGAAGAATACACCCATCCAAGCTATGAGCAGCCAGTTTGTCCAGGAGAATGCTGTGGGAAACAGTGTCAAAGGCTTCTTTACTAAAGTCCAGGTAGATAACATCCACAGCCTTTCCCTCATCCACTCAATGGTCATCTTGTCACAGAAGGAGATTATGTTAGTCAAGCAGGACCTGCCTTTCCTAAACCCATGCTGGCTGGGCCTGATCACCTGGTTGTCCTGTATGTGTGATGGCACTCAAGATGATCTGCTCCATAACACTCTGTGGCATTGAGGTTAGGCTGACAGGCCTGTAGTGCCCCAGATCCTGCTTTCAGCCCTTCTTGTAGATGGGTGTCACATTTGCTAACCTCCAGTCAACTGGGACCTCCCCGGTTACCCAGGACTGCTGATAAGGGATTGAAAGTGGCTTGGTGAACACTTCCACCAGTTCCCTCAGTGCTCTTGGGTGGATTCCATCTGGCCCCAGAGATTTGTGTGTGTCTAAGTGGTGTAGCAGGTCGCTAACTATTTCCCCTTGGATTATGGGGGCTTCATTCTGCTCCCCATCTCTGTCTTCCAGCTCAGGGGGCTGGGTACCCTGAGATGACTCATCTGGTGCAAGCACTCTTGACACTAGCCAGTGGGTGCAGGGGATGCACAGCTTTCATCTGTGCCTGATCAGATGAAGGATTCTGAAGGTATGTTGAGCTCCAGCAGTTGTGCACAGCAGCCTCTCAGGGACTATGTGTGCTTCCCTGTACCTGAGATGCTCCAGACATCAGAAATTTCTGAGGCACTGGCAGCACCCCTACTGGTGTTGCCCTCTTTTCCCACCTAGTACAGAGGTACTCAGAAGAAATGCTTGGGATTGAATCCGCTCCTTCTTTCGTGCCTGTGTTTTTCTGACTCCACATCTCTCCTCAGACTGTCAAACTTATGACAACAGCTGCAGTCCATAATTGCTACTAAGTGTCTAGTAGTAGGTACTGGTCGCTTGACAATTTCTCATTTTTCTCCAGCTAAACTCTCCTTTTGTGCACCTTCTTAGGGTCACCCATCTAATAACATGACACAGAAGAAAAATCCTCCTTTCTTCCCCAGCTGCCACACTGCACTTCTGTGAGCAGTGCAGAGAGGAAAGCCACTGTGAGAATATTCTTCCTCACTTTTAAGTTTTTCAAAGAAAATGCAGAAGTCCATTATCCCTGATACTGCCTTTTCCACAACCTTGAATTTTGATAGAACTTTCTGCTGCTGGGAAGCAATACATTTTAATCTGATCCCTCAGTCATTCAGAAATGAACATTTTCATTCACTCCAAAAGAAGAGTTATTCATGTAAAACAAACTGACCTCAAAAATTGAAGAGGAGACTGGAAAATGAAACGAGTGTTATGTAACTCAGAAACTGTTTGTTTATTGTATAGTCTCAGACTTCATGGAGCGCTCTACTTTGAACTGGGAGTCATGTCAGGATTTGCCCTGCTGTGTAGTTAAAGGGAGATAGTGGTATGCCATCCTGGCAATGATTTCAGGTGAAACTCCAATGCAAAATATATGTTTTAAGTGTGCCTTTCTTTCATATGATTCTCATGTGCCAGACTCTCTACCAAAGCTGTTTAAACTAGTCTTGAAAGACTAACATGAAGTATGAAAATTATTAGTCGGCCATGCAGACTTTTGCCTCTGGGCTTCATAGGACTGAGCTCTGACAGGATTGGGATGACTAATATGATTGCTGTTCATTGATTTTATGCCTCCCCCCCAAGTATGAGCTGAGTCTACCACTGGAACTGTTATGTTCTGACTTTTAAGTCTGAAAAGCTGTGGATAGGGGAGTACTCTTTCATCCCCATAGACAGTGCTCTTCAGGTCAGACTGTCATTACAATCATTATGAAACAAAGCTGATTTATTTTACATTTAAAATACATTTAACATAAAATGTGATTTATTTTAAATGACAAAAGGGAGCCTTTTATTATAAAACACCTTTTTTGTTTGTATTTAAGAAATTTTGCCTGTAATAGCATGTGCAAAGTTTGGTACACAGCAAAAATAACATAAAATATGCTTTCACGTAACATAAACTTTCCTAAAATTTCCTAAAGTTCAGCTTTAAAAACTGTCTTCAGCCTGTTCTTTTCCTTTCCCACCATCAGTCAGTGAAGTAAAATGTTAGCTTGAAAGCTGTCTTCCATCCATTCAAATGATTGCTTGGGTAGGCACAGTTGTTCTCGCTAAAAGCAGATACTTAAGTGGAATCAAAGTACTTGGAAAACAGACTTTTCTCATCTGCCTGCTACTCTACAGTAAATTCATTGCTCACCACTTCAGCAAGTAACTTTATTGCACCATCTGCATGTTTAAATGATGATGATTCTTTCTGTGCATTGGTTCTATCATTCTCTTCCTTCTACTTAGCAGATTCCTTGTAGAGAAATGGTGGTTATTTCTGCTACACAATGCCATGCAAGTTATTTGGGAAGCTCAAATAATGACGATTCTGAAAACTATTCAGAGACCTGGCAATGTACCCTCAGCATGTAGAAGTGCAAAGGTAGTTACAAGTGAAGATGCACAACAAGGCTACCAGTGGTAACTTCAGGGAAGACAAAATGCATATAAATTGCTGTGAAGCTCCCATTGTTTTGTCTTTGGCAACAGGAAGGCACAGAGCTACCACCCTCCTGGAGCCTCTGAACAGCTGCATGGATACTTAGCATTCACTGAAGTTCTTTCTATTAATTTGCCACCACAATAGCTACCTTCTCAAGCTAAATTAAAAGTGTCATTGATATACCCATACATACCATAGTCACACCTTAGAGATACAAAGTTGCGTGTATGAGGCCATACAAGAATTTGTGTGGGTGTTTTGTTTTGTTTTCAGTATGAAGTATGATTTGAATGTCTGTTGGTTTTTGTTTGTGGTAACAGTGGTGGTTTTGGAGTAAACAAATATATGATGTCATTTGTATGGCACTAACTGACATTAGATCTTCACCTTATCTTTAGTACTGACCATTCATTGAAGGTTTTGAATGTAAAGTAAGTCAAGGGAAAAGATGGTTAGTGAAGATCCTGAAAGAAAGTATGAATATATATTTTTTTTTAAATATGCCAGTCTGGCTTTAAGCTCTGAGAGTTGGATCAAAGTTAGGAGATCCAAAACTTTATCTAGCTAATTATCTAGGGCCTTGAGAAGGTGCTTAATTTCTGAAGCTATATAGAACCCTGCTGTTATCATTAGAAAGAAGCAAATAGTAATTCACCCTGCCTGTGTTGCACACCTGTTTTACAAATAGATGGGTCACCTTCTGAAAGTGCCTCCGTTAACTGTAGAGGATGTTTTGACACTAGGATTAAACCAAATACTTTTGCATGGCTAATGTTAAGCGATTCATGTCTGAAGAAACTCTGCAGCACCTTTGCAAGAACTGTGCTGTAAACTGTTTCCTGCTGGATGAGTTCTGTCTGCCTGGCTATGGTGGCTATGTGAGTGCAGTTTTATGCATCCAAGAATATCAATAAAGCAAGTCAGGCCAACTCACCTGCTTGTCATTGCAGCTTGACTAATATTATATGTAATAGGATAAAAGACCTAAATTAGCTATTAGAGTTGAAAACTAAGCATTGGCATCAAATTATTGAATAACAGCATTTGTAAGGTTCTGGATGTAGATTGCGTGGACTGTCTTGCCACCAGACAGATGGAATTCTGTTTATAGAACGGCGTTGTATCATTTAAATCTGACTGGAAGAGTCTTTTGCTGGATCTGTTTTTAATGAGCTGTTTTGTTCTCTAATTATTTTTAATTAAATACAAGTTTTGTTGTTTTTTTTTTTTAATAGATCAAAAAAATTGTCTGCAGTAAGGAAAGAAGTGGGAGAGCTACTTCAATAAAGCAGTTAAGTGTGGGTGAAGCTGAACGTCTAAGCATTGCAGGTGATTACAATTCTGACAGAGTTTCTTAGGAACAGCTTCTGAAACCCAAATCAGAAAAATATAAAAATACTGATGCATTAGATAAATTGATTTTACAATAGAGAGTTTTTACCCACTATTTTCTTATGGCAGATCTGCAGTTAAACATACCTACATCCAAACAGCACCCTGAAACATAATTGGAACTTGGAAATTTGGCTGGCTTCAGATTTGCAAAACTGGCTTTTTTACAGACTTGAATTTAAGAAAGTATGTGGAATATGTCACAGCTCTGTTTATTCCAAATAGCTTGATTTGATAAGGATCAAGTAGTTTCTCAAGTCTTCATGCTCATTTCTACAGACAAAAATCTATTATCTTGAAAGCATCTTTCCACATATCACTAACAGCAATTTCATTCCATCATTTTAAATATCTTGGGGAAGGAACTTTCAGAAAACAGTAGACCATCAGGAATATAGGCACATATGGAATGTGTGCACACACACAAACACACCCCTACCTTTTTTGGTTGTTTTTCCATTAACTTTCAAAAAGATGAGTGAATTTTCAGAGTCTTGTGAGAAAACATTTTTAATCCATTTTGCAAAATGTATTCATTTTAGTTGTGATTGGGTATTAGAATCTACGTTTTATTTTGTTACTGTACATACAGATCCTTACAGAGATGACTCCTGATAATTGCTCTGTGCAATCTCTAAAGATGTGAAAGTACACAACAACCAGTGGCAAGGGGTAGGACAAGTCATTGGCTTAATGTACAGTAAGGATAATTTAGATGAGCTATTGTGAAAATGCAGGATAGATTTAATGAGGTGGTCCAGGAATGCAGTTGGTCTGCCTCTGTTGAGTGGTCTATACCAATGGGCCTCTCGGTTGCTCATCATCTTCTTCTTCCTCTCCACTGCCCCCACACTCCTTAGCCTTTGTCTCCTTGATCAATTCCCTAATATGTGAATTCCTCCCCATGTATGCTTCTGCTTGCCTTTATTGCTGCTCTCCTCTGTCTCTTCCTTTCAGCAAAGGGCTCAGGAGCCCTGGAGATTGGGGAATCAGGGGCCCAAGCAGAAGGTGCTTCTGCCCCTTTTCAGGTCTATTTTCTGTGATCTTGCAGGAGTGCTGGCCCCGGTGTGCAGCCAGCTCTCATAACCCAAAGAGAGCTGATTGGTTTGTCTTCTGCTTTGAACCTCGTCCAGGATGGTGGCGTCTCGCGTCTTGGGAGTGATTGGGCTTGATGTCTGTTTCAGAGAGCTGAAGTGAGTAATGAGAATATACCATAACAAATGGTATATATACCATTGCAAATCCAGAGACCTTTTTTTTTGATTCTGGAAAGCACTTGTGGGTTTCAATAATTTTAGTTTTCATTGAGGCTACAGTAGCTGCCTAGGTGCATGGATAAACCTCTTGCAATCTGTTTTGTGTAACTAAAATTTCAATAACGTCGAGGATGAAAGGATCCTTTTTTCTGTGTAACAAGCTTCACGAGGTGGCTTTTAATGAGTAGTCAGCGGAGAGTTTCTGTGGTCTAGTGATGTTTTGCATAGGTTGACTATAATGAGAGAGATACTATAATTGCCTCTGTCAGCACCATTCTGTGTGTCTAGTGGCTGCAGATGCCTGAGTGCTTCATATGCATGCATGCATTAAGATACATATATCAACTTTTTTTGTATATAACATTTATTTAGTTTTCACAACAAATAATTACATTGATCAGCCAAAGCTGGGACTTTTTCAAGGCCCTTGAGTAAATCAGGAGACTTAAAAGGCAGTGAAAGTCCTAGTGTAGTTACTCTCATACTGACAAAAAAGTGGTGGCTTGGGATAGAACGGTGGAGGCCAAATCTCTTCTGCGGAAGCTGAACCTTGGAAGGTGGCTTGATGAGAAATCCAAGCTATAAAACCTGCTTCTTTCAGAACTGAAAGAGCTTGTTTCCCCAGAAAGCTAGTAGGAGTGCTACCAGCAAACGTGTGTCCCCTCCCCCCCCCCCCCCCTTTTTTTTTTAAACTATTGGATAACACTCCTAAAGTGTTAGGAGGACATTCTTGTCATCCAACACTGAGACATCTTCATGGCCCTCTAGCCATATTCCAGACCAAAAAATTAACGTTTTGCAAGGCTTTATTTTTTTTTCTCACCCAATTAGCAAATAAACTCTAGTATGTCAAATGCAAGTTATTTATGTCTCATTATGACAACCCAGAAAGTTTCCCGTCTGTTCCCTGCCTGCTTCTTGAAGTTCCATTACCAAGGACTTTTATGAGATCAGCTGTGACTGTGCATTTCCAGTGCAGTTATGTGATCTGGTCTGAATATTTGTATTGGGTTTGTGTGGCAAGGTTTTGGTAGCGGGGGGCTACTGGGGTGGCTTCTGTGAGAAGCTGCTAGAAGCTTCCTGTGTCTGATAGAGCCAATGCCAGCCGGCTCCAAGATGGACCTGCCGCTGGCCAAGGCCAAGACCATCAGCAGTGGTGGTAGTGCCTCTGTGATAATGTATTTAAGAAGCGGGGGGGGGGGGGGGGGGGGAGGGACGGGACCTGCACAACTGCAGCCAGAGAGAGGAGTGAGAATATGCGAGAGAAACAACTCTGCAGACACCAAGGTCAGTGAAGAAGGAGGGGCAGGAGGTGCTCCATGTGCCAGAGCAGAGATTCCCCTGCAGCCCATGGAGAAGACCATGGTGAGGCAGGCTGTCCCTATGCAGCCTATGGAGGTCCATGGTGGAGCAGATATCCACCTGCAGCCCATAGAGGACCCCACGCTGGAGCAGGTGGATGTGCCCAGAGAAGGCTGTGAGTGACTCCATGGATAGCCTGTGCCGGAGCAGGCTCCTGGCAGGACCTGTGGCACCATGGAGAGAGGAGCCCACGCTGGAGCAGGTTTGCTGGCAGGACTTGTGACCCCGTGGGGGACCCACACTGGAGCGGTCTGTTCCTGAAGGACTGCACCCCGTGGGAGGGACCCACGCTGGAGCAGTTCTTGAAGAACTGTAGCCCGTGGGAAGGACCCACATTGGAGAAGTTTGTGGAGGACTCTCTCCTGTGGAAGGGACCCACGCTGGAGCAGGGGAAGAGTGTGAGGAGTCCTCCCCCTGAGGAGGAAGGAGCAGCAGAGACAACGTGTGATGAACTGACCACAACCCCCATTTCCTGTCCCCCTGTGCTGCTGACGGGGAGGAGGGAGAGAAATTGGGTATGAAGCTGAGGCTGGGAAGAAGGTAGGGGTGGAGGGAAGGTGTTTTAAGATTTAGTTTTTATTTTCTCATTATCTTATTCTGATTTGATTTGCAATAAATTAATTTCTCCAAGTCGAGTATGTTTTGCCTGTGATGGTAATTGGCGAGTGATCTCCCTGCCCTCATCTCGACCCACGAGCCTTTTGTTATATTTTCTCTCCCCTGTCCAGCTGAGGAGGGGAGTGACAGCAGCTTTGGTGGTCACCTGGCGTCCAGCCAGGGTCAACCCACCACAATATTGTGCATTTGTCAGGAAGTGGAAGAAATTAATTTCTTTAAGCTATTGATCTTATCCCTTCATCTGGTATGCTACAAGAATAACTCACATGGTAAAAAAAACTGAAATAAGTTCTTGATTTATTTTTGTGGTAATTACATTTAGTTTGAATAATTCCTTTTGAGTGAAACTGCAACATATGGGCATGTTCTGTGGTAAAATACTGAAAGTCTGATACATCAGGGATGTTCCATGCTATTGTACTCCTATGGCAGAAAGAGGTAGTTTGTTTTGTACTTAGGTGTGGTAATTCCCCATAAAGTATTTCAGGCCCATAAGATTCTTTTGTCTTTCTTAGGGTAGCTTGCAGCGTGATATTTGAGACGGTGTTCTTGCAGGGCTTGTACCAGAACCTGCAAGATATTTATATGTAGTTCTGAAATGGGTAGTCCGTTTCTATCTCTTGTTTTTTATGCTATTATCTGGATTTCCTCCTAGCATTTGTGCTCCATTGTTGCAAGGAGAATATTTCCAGACGTTTCCATATGGTACGGCTTTGTGTGATTGCTGTCTCTAAGGTGGTATTTGCGTATACTCAGATCTTTATGACATTGTCCCTTGGCTCTTGAGCAGTCATTTTCTGAGTTGTTAACGTCTGTTTATAGATACTTACGAACAAAAGCTGAAGTGATAAACTATATCCTCAGACATCGAAGGCTCTACAGAGGGATCTGGACAGGCTGGATCAATGGGCCGAGGTCAACTGTATGAGGTTTAACAAGGCCAAGTGCAAGGTCCTGCACTTGGGCCACAGCAACCCCATGCAACGCTACAGGCCTGGGGAAGAGTGGCTGGAAAGCTGCCAGGCAGAGAAGGACCTGGGGGTGTTTGTTGACAGCCGCCTGAATATGAGTCAGCAGTGTGCCCAGGTGGCCAAGAAAGCCATGGCATCCTGGCTTGTATCAAAAATAGTGTGGCCAGCAGGACCAGGGAAGTGATCGTGCCCCTGTACTCGGCACTGGTGAGGCCGCACCTCGAATACTGTGTTCAGTGTTGGGCCCCTCACTACAAGAGAGACATTGAGGTGCTGGAGCGTGTCCAGAGAAGGGCAATGAAGCTGGTGAAGGGTCTGGAGCACAAGTCTGATGAGGAGCGGCTGAGGGAACTGGGATTGTTTAGCCTGGAGAAAAGGAGGCTGAGGGGAGATCTTATTGCTCTCTACAACTACCTGAAAGGAGGTTGTAGTGAGGTGGGGGTCGGTCTCTTCTCCCAGGTAACAAGTGATAGGATGAGAGGAAATGGCCTCAAGTTGCGCCAGGGGAGGTTTAGACTGGATATTAGGAAATTTTACTTCACTGAAGGGGTTGTCCAGCATTGGAACAGGCTGCCCAGGGAAGTGGTTGAGTCGCCATTCCTGGAGGTATTTAAAAGACATTTGGATGAGGTGCTTAGGGACATGGTGTATTGGTGGTCTTGGTGGTGTTAGGTTTACAGTTGGACTTGATGATCTTAAAGGTCTTTTCCAACCTATACGATTCTGTGTGTGATTCTGTGTGTGTGACATGCATACAGGTCTGTTTGGAGGCAGGGTTTTTTACAGATGAAAAAGCATTTGGATATGTTGTGGTTTAGCCCCAGTTGGCAATTAAGTACCACACAGCCTCTTGCTCACCCTCCCACCCTGGTGGGATGGGGGAGAGATTTGGAACAGCAAAAGTAAGAAAACTTGTGGGTTGAGATAAGAATGGTTTAATAATTGGAACAACAACAACAAAATTGTAATGAGAAGGGAAACAACAAGAGAGCAGGAAAAAACAAGTGATACAACCACTCACTACCCACCAACGAATACCCAGCCAGTCCCCAAGCAGCAGTCGCTCCCCCCCGGCCAACTCCCCCCAGTTTCTATACTGAGGATGATGTCATATGGTATGGAATAGCCCTTTGGCCACTTTGGGTCAGCTGTCCTGGCTATGCTCTCTCCCAGCTTCTTATGCACCTGGCAGAGCATGGGAAGCTGAAAAGTCCTTGACTAGTGTAAACATTACTTAATACACTGATGTTTTAGTTGTTGCTATCAACATTAAATCCAAACCACAGCACTATACCAGCTACTAGGAAGAAAATTAACTCTATTCCAGCCGAAACCAGGACAGTATTTCATCAAATGGAAATCATAATTGGCTGTATTGGCGTTACAGTATCTTACATCAACTGAGGACTGTGGTTTTTGCTGGCCAGTTCACTCTAGTGGGTCAAATTCTTCTGTGCTGTGACTCCCATGGCTCACCAGGTTGTTTATACAAGAGCTGAAAGTGTGCCAGTGACCACAGCTAAGCTCTATTCTTTAAAAACACAAATATCTGCCTTCAGCTCTTCAGCTGGGCCTTACTTTAGACAGGGAGGAAAGACTTTCTTTTTACGTTTTATTTAAGTCTTTGATTTCCTTTTCAGAATGAATTTCTGACACCATTAATAAGCAATGTGCAGCAGTCTTATTTGGTACCCTTACCAAATGCTTGCACAGAAGGAGGGAAAAGCATGTTGCTCTATGCCTAAAGGACTAACAAATCCAGTTTCTAAAGAATGAGGAATAATGGAGGGCACTCCAGATTGCCAGGACCAGCTCAAAGTGCACTAGCCTACAGCATCAAGTGTCTCCTTGTACTAGCAGTAGTTTGCAGGAAACTGTTGAGACAAAGGTAAATTTCTCTCTAAATATGAAATAACAGAAAATGTGTTCAGCTGTCTCCAGATTTGCCAAGATTCACCTCTATGTTGAAGAGGGCATGTGGGTGTAGAAAGACTGATCGTGTGATGTAGCTTCATCTGGAGAACAAAGGTTCACTTTGGCTCAGGAAGGTATTTGTGTCTTTAAAGTTAGTTAGTCGGGGAGGGATCTTCCTGACTAGTTTCTCTAGTTTGTTAAGATCAGTTGTAATTCTTGTGTGCTCTCCAGTGTACATTTGAGCTTTGTAGTGTCCGTGTTAAAAAACACATAGTTTTATCCTGCTAAACCACTTATGACCTGTCCATTAATGACCTCTTTTATTTAGGTAATTCATGAAAACACTGAGCAGCGTCAGACACAGGAGCAGACACAGGACACATCTGTCCATTTGAATAAATTATAACTATTTTTAACTATCAAACCAATTATAACTATTATTTCAATGTGTTTACCCAGTGTTTCACTGACCCTGTAGCATTTTCTCCTAGATTGTCTCCCTGTATTATTTCTGAGCAGGTTGTATGAGGCAATGTCGTGAGCTGCATGGAAGTGAAAGTGTGTGACATCTGCTACCTCTACCAGTAATGAGGCCTATTACAGTGTAGGAGAAAATTTTCAGTTTGATAATGATTTGCTCTTGCAAAATGGTAGTTGGTTGCCAGTCATGTCCTCCTCATTCTCTGGTGCTGACAAATAGTTTCCCTAATTTTCTTTTTCTTGGTATTTCTCCAGGGCGTGAAGCTGTGTGGACTCTGTTTTCCTCTTGTATTCTTTTTTTAGAGACAGTGACAATCTGGCTTTCTTCTAGTCTTCTTCTTCCTCACTTATTTCCCCTGAGTGATCAAATATTACCACTTGTGGCTTTGAAACTTCTTCAGATCACTCTTTTAATATTCTGAGATAAAACTTATGAAGGCCAGCAAATTCGATAACATGTAATTTATCTAGGTACTCTTCGATATATGCTCTCCCCAGTTGTAAGCTGTTACAAAGCTGTTAGGATTCTTCTGCTCACCTGAACAGAGCTGACCTTTTAGTGGAAGAAAGGCATTAAACTTGTGCCTTGTAGAGGTTTTATGATTGTTTTTTTTTCCCTCTGGGCCAACTAGCTGTCCAACACTGCTTTTGGTCTTCCTCGTAACCCCCCCTTGCCTTTGATATGACTCCCACTGTTTGCCCTTGTTTTGCAGAGATTGCCTGTGCAAGCCCTTGTTTTCTTTTGTAATCCTCTTTAGTAATATGACCTATTTTATTTTTGGGGGTGTGTGGGTGTGTGTTTGTTTGTTTTGATTTTTTGTTTGTTTGTTTTGACACCTCCCCCCATCCCTCCCCTCCCCCCCAGTTCTGCTTTTTCTTCATTGTGGTTGAAGAAGAGTCCAGTTTGCCACGTTGGTCTTTTATTATACTTCCCCATCCCTTAGCTGCATAGTTTGCACTGCTGCTCATAGCTGTGTTTTCTGTCAACTCTCCTAAATGCTCTTTTGCCTTACATTTGCCTGCCTGAGAGTTAACTTACTGGTTCTGAGTTTGACTTCAAAACAGCAAATCCAATATTCAGCTTGTTATCTATTATAGGCTGTACCCTATGACTACATAATCGTTTTCTGGTGATTTTTCAAAACTACATCATATTCAGCAGTGAACATGCAGTAGGTTATAGACAAGCTGTTCTGGTTTTTTATTTTCTTTCCTTTTAAATTTTATTTATTTATTTGCACTCCTCTTCCTTGAAGCCGCATGCTTAACCTCTTTGGTATAGTGTTCATATCTGAAACATTGCATATAGTAGTATTTAAGTCACATACCATGTATACATAGCAGTCAAAGTTTTTATAGTCAATGGTCTGAGATATCATTCATATTTATCATTTGTATTTATCATTCTCAAGGATAGTAAGGAACAGAAATAAAGCCGTTAACATGTCACAGGGAAGGTCAGTGATACAGCTGAGAATAGCCCATGGGTTTCCTGACTTCTCGTTCTGTTGTTTATTCCCAATGGGATCCTGCTGCTCCACCTCTAAACTCCTGGAACTATTAACATGCACAAAGTTAGGCTAGAGGATTTGACTTCTTTTATTAAAATGCCATTTTTATTATTCATTGTAGTTTTCTGGTAAGGCAAAGGTTCCTCGCACAGCTGAGGTATGTTGGGGATTTGTGGCCATTGCTGGAACTGTAAGGTTTAAAAAGCTTTTATTTAGTGATGTACCAATCAGTACCTTCTCTTTGAAGCTGGAAAGACACTGCTTTATAAATTTGGCCCTCCATACAGTAGAACTGTCAACTGCAAGTAGAGAAAATATTAGGTAATTGGATTAATTTAGTCAGTGGGAATGATTACTTTTGATTGTAATGTCTAGTGAAGAGTTACTATGATTTTTTTTCAGACTAAACAAATGGAGACCTTGTGCACATATTTGTTCACAAATGGCAGAATATACCATTCACAAATACGGAGATTTGCCTCCATTCCTGAGCAGTCTGTTAGTAATTATGCTAGATATCTTGTATACCTACACTCATTCAGATGAGTTTTCCAGATAGATTCAGGGAACTAGTTTCCATAAAAAGAAACTTATATTATATAGTGACTATATATAATCATAAAAAAGTAAAACACATTGTCAGCGTCTTTTGCGTAGAGTGTGCTGTCAGTTTTGTTCAATCTTAACAGCCTTATGTTTCTTTTCCACAAGATACTGGGTGTAATTGTATTCCTTGTCTGAATGGGGAGATGCACAGAGGCAATATATTTATTTGAGCCTGTTAGGAAAGTAATTTGTTAAGCAATAGAGACTAATAATTTTCATTTCACAGGGAAGAATTCTAGGTCCTGTGAGATGTCACAAACACTTAATAATTCACATAACTGTTTGTGTTTGTTTCATCTGTGACAGGCTGAAACCTAAGAGTGGAATAGTGATCTGCATCTACATCTGATAGCAACCACATACTTTGGAAGAAAAAAAAGCTCTGTAAAGTCTGAGTAGTCATAGCATTAGTAACATAAAATTTTTCACTTTACCAGATGCTTCTGAATACTAGATTTTTGGATCCTTATAAAACTGACAGTGCTTGTGTGTGTCCTTCTGATCTTTCTAAAACATTATTTTACTTCTGCTCATTTAGCTAGCTCAAAATCTGTCCATTTCAAGGTTTGGGAGCCTTTTTCAAGTACATACTTCTATTCAGCTCTGTAGGAGATCTCATGTTATAAAAGCCAAGTTCACACTTTTTAGATGAGACACAAGTATACCATTGCTGTTTTACAATAATGACTGTTATTATGAGTTCAAATGCAAATTTACCATGTCTTTCAGAACATTCTTCAGGAATTTTGATTAAAAACTTGCTTATACAATCATAGAATCATAGAATCATTTAGGTTGGAAAAGAACTTTAAGGCCTTAGTTTATGAATTGCTGTCTTCCCCCCCCCGAGATTTGGGGGAGGGAAACAATAAAAAAAAGGTTTTAAAAAATAAGAAATTGACAAAAATACTATTCTGTTTGGCAATAATTCTGAACAAAGAAAAATTGTTTGAAAAAATTCTTAACAAAGAAACCAGAACCAGGGCTGTGTTACCTTCAGTTTTTAAAGGAAGAGACACTTCTGGAGGAACACTGTGAAATACATGTACTGGTGATCCTAAAGTGGTGCCACAGCAGTGCAAGTGCTATGGTATCTACAAAGTTTACATCCACATTCTGAAGTTGCTAATGCAGTGGTTGCTAGTACTAAAATACCATTATGTCATTAGCATCTGAACGTTAAAGACAAAATTTTCCAATTTATATCACTGCTTTACAATAGCTATGTTTTTTTTCACAGAAAATGCTACGCAAAAGAAGTATAGAGAACATGTTGGCTTGCTCAATGTAGATTTATTGGTTGGCATGTTTTGGACATTCAGGTTCCACTAAAAATTAATCCAACATAAGCTTCTGCTTATACTCACTTTTAAGAGCTGATTCTCTGTCCTGTGGATAATGGCATGTGACTGCAATATCCATGCACATTCCTAAGTAACCTTTCTTTTCTGCAAGGCACCACTGAACCCTTTAATTATAGCAACTTTTACCTTCAGAAATATCTGGCTATAGGTGCTATAAAATAAACCCTAAGTGGTTCATAATAGTAGGCTTCATTTTTAGTTGTATTGTGGAGATCTGAGTAACTGTCTGTCTAAATCTGTTTTCAAACAGTGACCTCATATAGAGTAACCTTACTGTTTAGTTTCCGTTTCAATTTCATGAGCTAGTATGGTATATTGTGAGGTAACTTCACTCAGCCTATGTGGTTTGTGTCCTTTTACTCAAGAAATTAACTTCTTTAGTTAGGAATGTAAGTAAGTAAATAATTGCAGCTATGACAAGCTGTGAAAGTTGCTTTCTCCTCTTCCCCATTACCTGGTCTGTTGCCGTGATGCAGCTGTCAAGCATGCATGGAATAAATTCAATGTAAAGCTAGCATCTGTTGTGGAGTCTCCTGCTGGCCTATATACAAGTGGAGGCTACTAGTCCAACAGCAGTATCACCTGAGATGAGAGAAAGGTACAGTATGCAGTGAAAAACATTTAGGAATGTTGATAATAACACATTAGGTTTTTCATATGGTTTTATAAAAGTATAGCATCAAGGAGATGAGATGTGCATTTTAAACATTTCAGTAACATAGATAGTGATGTGAAAGAGCTCATTCATTCAAATTATAGATAAAACGTGAGAGTAGTCCCTGGGTGGCTGTCCAGTTTCGACGACATGAAGAGCAGACAGTTGCACAATCAAGATTACCTTAAGATTTATCAGGAGTACATAATCTTAAATATATAAATATTTCTATTAAACTGTGTTTGAAATAAATCTGTCACTTGAAGCTACAAAATTCTCTACAATTACAACAGTCCACTCAGTTAGGGTCTGATTTTAACTGCGAGAAGGAGATATATAGTCCTTTAATATTAAAGCGCAGAAAAGGGCAAATACAAACACTTGAGACAATACAGACAGCAAATAGGTGAGTTAGTAAATGTCAAACGTCTGCTTTCAGAATAAATTTCTTTCTTTGGCCTGTTACACTGAACATATTTTATTAAGATTGTAAGTGTCCTCAGCTTGTACTTTCCTCATAATGTCTTGAAGTGCTGACTGAGGTCTTAAAAATGCATGGAGCAGAGTAACCCCCAGATGGCAAAAGATTAGTTAGGAATACGCTTAGAGCCTAAGGCCATTCATGTTCATACTGTCAAAGTTGTCCAGATTTACTTTCAAAGAAATTTTGAACTTAACCTGAAAAGGGATGGATCACAGGAAAGATACAGGACCTTTTGAGGCTCTGGATGTTCCAGAGATACCAAGAAAATATTGTAGAAAAAGCATCTCTTCCTTTTTTCTGATTAGTTGTATGGCTCTCATGGAACGTTTCCTAAATTAAGCTTCGGAGCAGACTCTAAAATCTTTTTCTTTAAAATGGATCTTTTTTCTGCCTTCCTTTAAAACCCATTTTATTTATTAGAAGTTTATGTAAGTGTACTTATGTGCTCTAAATTTGCAACAAAAGGAAAAGCTTTCAGATTGGTCATAGTTGTGAAAATTACTGGTTTGCTGTGAACCAATACTATTTACTTGAGGAAATTACGGAGATCTGGGGGATTTAAATGACAAAATAAGCTTATTTTTAAGAGCGAAAGGCTTTGCGGATAGGAGAGTAGTATAAAAATAGAAACCTGCAAGAAGAGAGAACAAAAAGATGTGGTTCTGCTCTGAGTATCAATACTGTGAATAGCATTGTAGAGTTCGTACAGACAGATAAAAATTCTTCTTGTATTTTGTTGAGTCACGGATTAAATCTCCTGATTTAAAACAGATGTTTTTTCCTACTCCTTCTAATAGTGCTTGACCATTCATAATGATTCTTCAGTCTGAACTGAAGCCTCAAGTTGTGAAGGCACGTGAGAACTGAAGTCAATGGTATTACTTTTAGGATTAAAATAAGCATGGGTTTTAAAGCTGTAATAGGTCAGGGTCACATAACACAGTGCAACTGAGGATGTTCAGATAAAATAGTATGAGCTCACTCTCCCTTCTGTTTGCTCTTTCATTGCAGAGGAAACGTGTAAAAATCTGCCACGCTTTCTCTGAGTCCATAAAACAAGTGCAGTTTCCAACATCAGCATCTGCATATTGAGTAAAATGATTCTTTGCAAGATAAGTGGCCACAGTTATCTGCTGTATATTTAATTTTAGTCTGTAACGTGCTGCAATGATTAGTAAAATGTAGTGAATTAAATCTGTCTTTCGTAACAGTATAATACAGCATAGGTACTTGCATTTTACTGAGGGCAGATGCAGCTCATGTGACTTGTACACGACTTGTACAGATTACGGTGCCACTGAAGCGGTTGCTAATGTAGTCATCTGATCAGACAGCAAAGTTGGTAGATTTCAGGCCTCTGCTGTGTGAAAAGGTACTTTCATGTAAACTAAAGCACACTTTATTTCAGAAGTGAGTTATTTTTAATTTTTAAACAGCTTTGCATGGATATCTTTTAAATACGTGTCATCTGGAGCTTTTCACCACAACTTGTGATTTTGCTGACTTGAAATTTAACTGTTTGGTTCTATGTGTTATTTTTTTTCCTAAGAAGAAAGATAATTTCAATGATTTATGAACTCAAATCCAAGATCTTTAAATAGGCAGGAAAATTAAAAAGTCAGAGTAACTGCAGATGTGTCTTCTGTCAGTAACTGACAGAACAGCAGTTATTTTAGAAAGCTTCATGGAGGAGGGGTGGAGGCTGAGTAGCAATAGAGGTCCAGAAAATGTGTGATCTGAAACACAGCAGCATTTATATACCTGTCATTCAGAAACCTTATAACTCTACCAAATTTGGATATGGGATCAAAACCAACTAGTGAGGTTGCCTACGTTTTTCTTTTAATACAAGGAGAGTGAGTAAGATGTGTTGATAAGTCTTTCCTAACTGAAGTTATGCAAAATCAGTTTTAGCGTTTTTAGGAGTAAGGCTCCCCTCCATAAAAAGCAATGTCAGCAAATTGTATTTGAACCAAGGGGTGAAATTAGTCTTAGTTATTTCTATAGCATTGTATGTTTCTGTAACAGTGTATATACATTTATGTAGCAGATCTGGAACAGATGTGTTCTGCACTCTCCAGATGCTTTTCCCAAGGGCATTGTTTTGAGCGTAATGAAATTTGAGCATAAACTGGAGAAACAGAGATAGTGAATAATTACAGCTCTGTAAAATGCAGGTCAGTAGTTGCTTGTCTGCAGCATCATTTTATAAACCAGTTATTATCATTATCTGAATAAACCAGAATTGTCATTAAAATATACATACATCACACAATCTTCACAAACTTCACTTACATTAACAAGAAGGATTCCCCATCCAAAGTCAAAATAACATCATCACAACGCTGACAAAGGTGGACAACTTACATACACTCCACCCCTCGTTCTTCCACCACAATTACAACAAAAATTGTAAAAATTATAACCAGTTCCTGGTTGCAAACGACGTTTACCCTGGAAAAATTTTTCTTACTATGTAGTGCAGTGTCATTGAGTGACAACAGCTGCTTTGAAACTGCACAGCATCAGGGCACCCATGTGTTATTACCAACGTGTCTGATCTACCAGGAAAGAAAAGTGAGGACGGAGACAAACGATTTCGTTTGACATCACAGTTTCGTTAGGACAGACCTCCTCCCGTCATCACCCACGGCGGCGGACGGGCGGCGCTGGCCAGGGTGCTGAGCCGGAGGGCGGCGGCAGTCCCGTGTCGCCGGCGGCGGGACTGACGGGAGCGGGGCGCGGAGAACGTGGGACTGAAAAGTCACAGCTGTTGCTAGAAAAGGAAAGGGGCAGGTGTTTCTAATGGAGAAACTGAGAAAATAAAGATTGCCACATGGTTCCATTAGTTTCTTTTCCTTGTAAGTAAGGATGGCAGTGCTATGCAGAATAATTCGGAATTAGAAAACTGTGAAACTTTGTTAAACTTTTTGGGTAAATAACTTTAGTTGAATTTGAAAACACTCTTTTGATCAGGCTTATTACAGAATTGCTGTTACAATAATTTCAACTATGAGCTGCGTGGCTACTTACGGCAGAAGAAGTTGGTGGGAGTTGGAGGTTATAAGTGGTATGAGAAAAGGAGAAAGAGCAAAGAATTACAGCTAGTCCCCTTCTGAAAAATGGCTAGTCTTGTGCTTGCTTTTAAGTGAGAGAATAATTTTTCTACATTTTACTCAAGTTAAACGGCATGCCTGAGGACTTTTCTTCCCTGTCACCCTGGAAACATTTGAAGTCTTATATGCTGACCTGCTCTGCTTGTAAATCATAGGCAGTTTTCTTTATCCCTTTGCAACACTGGTGAGTGGCAAATACGTCAATGATAAACAATCCTTTTTTCCCCTTCAACAGAACAGAAATCCTTTCTGCCCCTGTCTTCCCCCTTCCACCCTGAGAAAACTGGTTTTAAAAGTTAAGTTTCTGTATGCTGTGCAGCATTTGGAAAAGTCCCATCTCATTGCATCTGAACATGCTAGATGGCAAAGACAGGTTTGAACATTTTGGAAGAACCTCCTCTAGCAATGTGTCTCCATTTGCCAAGCCTGCACTTAATTTCTCCCGCATGAACGAATTAGTAGTCAACATTATTTTTTGATATCCATCTTTGCAGCCAGCCATCTGTGGTTGAAATCCTCCCCCTTCAAAGCTGCTGCAAGTTGTTTTTTTGTTTATACTAGATGATGTGAACAATCAAGGCATTCTGTTCGTCTTGCTTTACTGTTGGTAATATAGCTATTAACAAATATCTTCTTTATGAAATTAGACCACAATTTATTCAATAAGCCATAATGAATTACTCATTTTCTTTGGTTAAAGTTTTGAGAAGCAGAAAAATCTTCATGATATTGTCAAAAGCAAAAACAGTTGCAGAAAGCTGATTGTTTTGTTAACCTTTGTACACTAGCTGGTTTTAATTTCGGTATTGATAGATTTAGTACAGTCTGAAGCTAGAAAGGATCCTTAGATCATCTAATGTTACCTCCCACCTAATCAGACCATTACATGTCATGGAGGTACCCAGATTTTGAGGGTATTGAAGGCAGACCTTGTTTTGTGGCAGGGGAATTCTCATATTCCCTTAAATGGACTAGCAAAACCCAGTTGATGGTATATGCTTCTATAAGATGCCGATTTGTCAGAGTTCTAGTTATCACTGTTTCACCAGTTCAGCAATTTCACGAGTGTTTGAAATGTGGGAATCACAGGTAGTAAGATGAGATTCTGTCCTCCTGGCTTTCACTGAGTGATGTTGCTGAATCCTTGCTGATATTAAATAAATGCAGAGCAGGGCATTACTGAATAAGTGCAAAAGCAGCATAAGAAACTATTGTTTAATTAACAGGTAGGTTACTGTTTTAGATGCATACTTCTTATTTCAATATACTATTTTGATGAAAACTCAATTTAATGTTCTATGGAAAGACTTGCAAAATTCCATGTACTTCTTCGTAAAGAAATGATTTAACATTTGCACTTGCAACAGATCATGCAAATGTACAAATTGAATAGTTTTGCTTTTCATGGAAATAATTGACAAAGAGTTTGTAACTACCTAGAAAAGACGCTTGTGATATAATTAATGCCAGTTTTTCTGTCATTCCTTGAGCGGGTGCAAAATATAACTACTAATCTGTATCTAAATGACAAATGGAACAGTCCCCATAGGAAAAAAAAAACACAACAAAAACCAAACAAAATCAAAACAAACCAACTTGGGCACACAACTACGCAAGTCTGTAATCCCAGTTCTGGGATGATCAGCTTGCAGGTGAAATGATCAGGTTTTTATATACAAGCAGATGGACTGCAATGGAGTAGTATGACTTAAATAATTTCTTCATCAAATGTAGAAAAGTGGCCATATGATTTTCTCTGGCTTTCATACATTGAAATAAAGCTTCGACTTGCAAAATTTTCTTTAGTCTAAAGTTTGGCTCTGAATTTGGAAAAACAAAAGTCAAGCTCAAAGCTCGGAGGTTGGAGCTTTCTCTTGTTGTCGTGAACCAGGGGAGTTTAGATGAGCTTTCAGAGAAGCAGCAACGTTTGCAAAGCTATGAGCTTCCCTTGGAGGAATAGGTGGGGAGGTGGTCACTAAGCCAGAAATTGTTTAGTTGCTTTTTGCTTTTCTGAAAAAGGCACATGATGCCCAAAGAAGGCAGGGAGAAGAATTTCTGTGTTGTTTTGTTTCTCTGCCTATAGCAATACTGAAGCTGGAGAGAGAAGCTAGCTGGGAAACACCTAAGCATTGCAGGAGCTGTAGGACTATTGACATAAGGGTGGAAAGATGAAGGGTCAGAGCCTGAATAGCAAGAAACATTTGGAAGTGCAGAAAGGAAAATGCTGTTTTAAGGGATTTTTGTGGAACAAAGATGAGGTTTTTGAAAAGTGCGAACACACAAGAATATTGGGAAATGATGCATCCTAGTAATTAATTAGTTTAACAACTTCATCTGTTTTCATATATCCTGCTACACCAAAAGAACAGAACAGATGAGTGTCATTTATAGATCCCACTGTTTAGGTGGCTGGTGGGAGGGTTTTGAGAAAGTTGACAAAAGCTGACCTCTGAAGCTCCAGACCCCTTCTCCTTTGGATCCAACAGCTGTTTTATTAGCAGGAAAACAAAATAATAATCTTGGTTGGAAATAATTGTCATCCAGAATTTTCAGTTTTTATCTAGGCGTACTGTCTTGTTCGATGCTGTCCTGGAGAAAAAAGCAAAAAAGAATCAACATTACTGCTTTGTGGAACAACAGGTGCACCCTGTTCTATAGAAAAATGTCAATCCATTAATTTAACTGGGGTCACATTTCACCCAAAAAATGCAACCAGAAGGTGATGAAAGAAATCCATTGTTTTATGAAGAGGAATAGAATAGCTAAGACCTGTTTAATCACACTCGGTCCACCACAGGATCCTCTAAATCCACTCTCCATTTTTATGAAGAGGTTCCATAAGAATGATCTTTTATCTTTTACCTTTCTCTAGAGTTTATTTTTGAATAATCTCATCTACCGATGCAAACTCAGTCACCATTTCAGTGTTGAAAAATCAAAGATCAGACTCCTTTGTGCGTCACCTCCTGCCTCTATAGCTGACATTTCCTTATGATGCCAGGACATTGAAGCTATTGGTCTTTTTTCCAGTGTTCATCCATTATGCCTTTCCTGATCACATCACATCTTCCCTGTCCCTCAGGCCTATGTTCTACATAACTGTTTAACTCTTCTAAGGGTGGGCTTTTTTTGTTTTGGTGTGGGTTTTTTTTTTTTTAAACGTAGGATTTTCTATCTACTCATACAGCTATCACTTTTATCTTACTTATTTTTAGTGTTTTTTTGAACTTGACGATGCAGTTTTCCCTTTCTTATTTCTACACAGAATGCTATTGTAATGGTTAAAGCAAAAGACCAATAGGGTGATCATGTTACCCTTCTTTTTTGTCTGCTTTTGCTGGCTTATTTTCACTTTTAAGAACCTTTGTTGCTCGATCTTAGCTAGCAGGGTGTCGTCTTATGCTTCTGATCACCATGTGATGCCAGACTTCTCTGCCTGCTTGTTTGGCATCTAATCAGTTACCCTGGTGGTTTTCTATGTAAAATGGAATGATACAAAAGAAATTCTAACATCTCTCTTAGTTCCTTTCTTGTGTGGCCAAATTGCTATCACTCTGAGACTCGCCTCCAGTCATTTATTATTCTTCCTCATGACTTGTTCATTTCTTTATGGTCTTATTCACCATCTTGTATCTCATGGTGTTTTGCACTGAGGAGGTATCAGTTCTTCTGGGGTGTCAGTATGAAAGGCACGGACACTCAAAGCTGATGAAGAATAGAAATGGTAGAAAAAGTGTTTGCTATCTTATGTCCCTTCAGATATTGGGTAATCTGGTGTAGGCGGCATCAGGCAAGCAACTGCATGTTGATCATAGCATGTCTGTGGTGAGGTTCAACAGCCTCACTGTTCTTCACATCTTTACAGCATACCAAGTAAGCAAAGCTATGAGTGTTTTTACTTGTACAATACCGAACATGTCAGGTGGTATGCCAAGGTTTGCCGAGAGCGTTATGCTCTTACACATCTCCATAGGAACATGCTCTTACAAGCAGTACATACAAGTAATATTGTTAAAGTCAGTGCGTACTAATGCTAGGGTATGTGCTGAGGTTATATAGCAGTCACTCGTGGTAACACATGGGTCTCCACAACCAAGGCTTATGGTTAAATTCTGACTAGATTCTGCTTGCAATCATTATGCCCTCATTACAGTGTCTTCTGCAGTGGCCCACTACACATTGGCTGGGTGAATTCACCCCCTGTGGGGTAGGGACTGTCAATCTGTGTATATGCAGTATGCGTTCAACAGCTTTTAACCATGGCAGTGTAAGACACTATATGTATAGCAATACAAATAACAGCACTCTTGTTCCTTTTAGGGTTAGAATGTATGAAAACAAATTACCTGTGTCAGAACCTTTGAGAAGACCCTCAGGACAGTAAGTGATGATAAAAGGGAGGACAAAATCAACCACCCTTGACGTTCATTGCAAAATTGCAGGTTTTAACGTACTTAGGGAAAGAAATCTGAAAGAGGGGATGCCAACTGAGAAGGAGCGTTCCAGATTGGTTTCTCAGCTCTGCAATTCTTCCTTCTAACTTCACACACCATCTTGCATCTTAAATCCAAGGTCGGCTTGAGTGGGCTTGAGGTTAGAGACAAATTTTTCTCATGTTCTTCTTAACTGTTAAGCAAAATATAGCAAGGCATTCTTACACAAATGGTAGCAATGTGAGATGGCTTTGGAGCTCTTCTTCGTCCACTGGAGTTCTTTACCTCTCTCCATTTTTCACTCAGAGCTAACATTTTCAGAGTACTCCCTGGAATAAAATCTGCTTTCTTTCTCTAATGCTTATCTGATTGCAAACATTGCTAGTGTCCAAATGTTCAGTTTCATCTGGCAGCAGCAAAGTCAATTACTGTTTCCAGATTCAATATACTGGGGAATGCAAGATTAAATGCACCTTGTCTTCAGAAATATATTTTTACACATCAAACTAAGTCCCATTTTGCCTTTTCCTAGCAGTAAAAATGGGAAAATCATCCTAGAGGTGTGAAATCCTTCAGGTACCCATAGCATAAACACTAAATGCTTCTTGCTTTTGCATATGCAGATGATGCAGAGAGGAGATCTCAAAGTGTTGACAGAGAAATTTAATCGAAGTTGTTTATGTCATTCTAAAACAGTTATTTACAACACTTATATGGCAGAATCTTTGTGATCTGAATATCTGTGTATTGGGATCTGAGCAAAAACTTTTATTGGCAAGCTAGGGCAGCTGGCAAGAGAGGAAAAGAATTTTATTGTTACCGTCATAGTTTGGGTTTATTCTATTAATACTGGGGGGAGGGGAAAACACGTCCATGCCCCTATGGGACTTAATGTGTGACTCTGAAATGGAAGTTAGTTCTGTACTTTTTCGAGTATATTTTGCATCTGGGAGATCTTGTATTTGCTTCTCACCTGAATGTCTATTTTATTCTTGCACACTGGCAACTTGCAGTGTCAGTTGCTCTACTCTTAACACCTATCTATGCATTCAAATAATTTTCCTTCTTTCCATTTTAGGATATATATTGTTTCTTCTAATCTCTCTTCAGAGACTTGTCAACTGCTAGATTGACACAACTATTTCTGATGCCAGTGCATTTGTATTTGCATAACCCTGAAAGAAAATCTAAGGAGTGTTAGTGGTTTGTATTACAGTCCAAAGTGTACCTGATTTATGTATTTTGTCAGTGTTTTTAATTGTCTCTGTTTATTGCTATCTCTGTGTGTGCACATCTATAATAGATGAATCAGAAATAAAACAATAAAATGTCAACTATCTTCCTTCTCAGACAACCTCACTGGATAAAAATAGTCTTGAGGGAAAGTTTAAGTTAAACCACATCCTGTTGGTGGCAAGTATCATATCCTTGCCATTCTCATTTTTGTGACTGCCTGATGACGTTATTTCTGTAAAAGTTGTATTTTATGAAAAATGAAGTTGATTTTTGAGATTTTTTTTTTTTTGCTATGATGATTTTGCACACTGTTGGCTTTTGTTGAATTTTTTTTTTTTCATGCAGGCTGCCATGGCAGTTTGGATCCTTGGAAAAAAATATTGCTGTTCACAGCTTTTGAAACTGCAGAACATGATAATTAACCTCATGGCTCTCTGTATTGTCTGGTTTTCTGCTGCATAAAGCTATGAAGTTTTACTATGGATGCATCTCTTTTTCTAAATACTGCATTGCAGCTATATGATCCAATGCAGTGTAGGTTGACACTTGGTAGACTTACATGTGCAATGAGTTTGTACAATCTTAATCCTGGCCAGGACCATGTTTTCTGTGCCTTGAGTGGTTGCTAAGCAGAATATGTCTGATTGCAAAAATACATATTCATTTTCTGTTATACATTTGTTTCACGTCATTATGTTAGAAGATGTCAGCTGAAAATGTATTGTCAGATCTACATGTGATTAAAAAGTAGAGATAGATTTTTGAGAAAGAAAAAATAGAAAGATGTTTTGAATCTTTAAAAGCCCATGGGTGATGTGAACTTATGGAAGATTGATGTGCAAAACACACAAAAGCACTTAGCATCTCAAAAAATCAGTTATTAATCATATTTTCTCCCTATACTATCATTAATCAGTGATAGATGTATAATCATATATTGTCCATCTTCTTTGTAAAACAAATATAGAGTGCTTTAAAGCTTTACAAGGTGGCTGGAAAGTAGTTGGCTCAGAGAACTGGCAATGTGATATCAGTCCTGTTACCTTTAACTTCTTAATTAAATCCTGCTGAGCTGTGGGAGTGTTTGAAAGTGCTAATCAGCTGGTGCTTTTGATTGCATATTCTTCTGCTTTTTCAGTCTGTTGTCCTTCAAGAGAGCTAAACTTCCATGGAAAACATTAAATATATTAAAAATTAGGTATGATGAATCAAAACTTAAGCTTAGGTGAAGTAACTTAACTTCATGGACTTCAATGAAGCGGTAGGTGAGCCTCTGGCTTCAGAATGCCATATTGTTCCTTGTGGATCCCTATTAAAAAACCGAACTCTTACTGAAAATGAATCTCAAAGCCTTCCACAATCTAACCATTCCTTTTTTTCATTTGTGTTTCTCATGATGGTGCACATCAACCAAAAATTTAACAAATTGTCAATTATTTCCTACTCCCTAAATTTTAGGAAATGAATTAGAGAAGGATGCATCCTATCTCAGTCTCAGAGGCTACCTGATTTGCTCCTTATTAAGTGTGTTGGATGGTTTTGGTAAGAAACCTGACTGAAACTGATTTCTGATAATGATAGTGAGCTGGACTTGACTTTACTAGAAACTAAGTGTAAATAGGAAAGAGGCTATGAATTTGAAAGAAGATGTATTTAAAAAGTAAACTCCTCCATTCAGACAGCCTCATAAAAGTTACTCCCTCCAAATCAGGAGCTCTAATGCTATCTCACGGAAAGTGATTAGAAAATATTGAGGAGGCAGAGGGAAGATTTTATAACAACTTTACTTGCATCCAGAAGGTATTGACTCCTTTGGACCAGAGTTTAGTGGTTCTACTGAGACAAATACAATAGGCGAGAGTTTCATAAAGGTTAAGAATATGCTAACAACTGTGCATCACACAACTGCGGAGTGGCTGAAGCTGGCAGGGACCTCTGAAGATCATCTAGTCCTACCCCTGTGCTCAAAGCAGGTGCAGCTGCAGCAGGTTGCCCAGGACCATATCCAGACAGGTTTTGAGTATCTCCAAGGATGGAAACTCCAGCAACCTCTCTAGGCAACCTTTCCTAGTGTTTGAGCAACTTCACAGTGAATTTTTTTTTTCTCACCATTAAATGGTATTTCCTGTATTTCATGTTATATGAATTGCTTTTTGTCCTGTCACTGGGCAACACTGACAAGAGTCTGGCTCCGTCTTCTTTACTACCCTACCCCCACCCCAACCATGTATTCGCACACATTGATGAGATCTCCCTGAGCCTTCTCTTCTCCATGCTGAACAGTCCCAGCTTTCTCAGCCTCTCTTTGTATGTCAGATGGTCCAAACCCTAAATCATCTTCAGGGCTGGATTAAATAATCTTCTTTGCTTTGACTCATGCCAGTAAGTTCATGTCTTTTGATGGAACCCCAGAACTGGACCTAGCATTTCAGATGTGTCTCACCAGTGCTGAAAAGAAAGGATGTAACACCTCCCTTGACCTGCTGGCAATGCTCTTCCTAATGCCAACGACCCTCATCCCCAAAGCCTTGTTAGGCTTTGGATCTCCCTGGCAGTATTGTTATTATCAGTTTGGGTTTTTTAAATTATGTTTATTTCTCACTCATATTTGAAGCAGTTCCCCTGCAGTTAAACTAATCCACTGAATACCTCACTGAATCAGAATCCTTTACCTAGTTCTGTGTTACAGTTGGTAGCTTTCTTGGACAAGATACATTGTCCAAGGATGAAAGATTGTCACATCTGAGCAATTCAAGTTTGTAGAAATATGCTAAGAGAATTTTAAAATTTTGCAAATTTAGCTTGTAAGACAGGAAAAATACAAAACCATTGAACCAGCAAATTAAAACAGTCCATATCTCTATTACAGAAGAGTGAGGTCAAAGAATCTCAATTGTTAGTTGTTTCTGATTCAGGAAATAAGTCATAAGTCATTTGAGGGATATGTTATGGCAAGAGAATGTAATTGTTGCTCTTTGTTTTGTTTCAGCTGGTTGTGCCACACATATTTGTAAATTCAAGGAGATGTTTTGCCCAAACAAAAGTTGTCTGGTGTAGCCACAGCTTTTACCTAGTGGTGTAAGTGCACATGATGTGTTACAGACCGAAAAACTCATCTGAAATAAAGTAGGAATGCTATGGATGATTGAAACTACAATGAGTGACCACATGGAGGAATGGAGAAACTACCCTACCAATTAGCAAAACAATAATAAGTAGGTATTAAAGCTGATTCTGTCTTTCATTGCTTGATGTTCTCAGTGGGAATATAGGAACTTTGCTTCCTAAGTGTCATTTAATCCAGTCATGAATGTTTCTTGCTTTCAAAATAGGGATGTGACATGCCACTACCATTTCATAATGCATCTTAACAGTGAATTTAATGCTGTTCTCAGCCAATAGCATTTTTTTCCCCCCAAAACCCAAATTTTTTCTCTTGGCTACACAAGCTGGAGGAGCTGAACAGAATTCTGTAGGGTGTTCGTAATTTCCAATTGTAGTATTGCATATGAAATGTAGCCAGAGAGCTTAGATGATGATATGTGCCTGTGGGACTCAGTGTATCTGAACAGATTTATATTTTACATAAACATGAAGTCAGAATTTATATCTGAGCACGCCTGTATTGTATTTTGTTTGCAAGCTCTGTTAGCATCCAAGATGATTATGTAGTGCTTAGGTATGTGTGGAAATACATGCTACAATTCCTTTTAGCAATAAGAGAGATTCACTGTGTTTTTAAGGTCAGAAAGTGTCAATGTACTGTTTGAATCTAACCACCTGTGTAGGACAGGTCATGGTGTTTCACCAAGGCTTTCCTTTCTTTAATGCAGTAACATGTGATAGAACTATGGAGTATTTCCTAGAAAGGTGGAAATAAAATATTCTGCAATGGAAATGGAATGGAACAGAGGAGAGGGGTTTCTTTGAACTGGAATGAAAAATCTTACATCAGGATAGGTTGTTAGTCAAATTAGCTTCATGCTTGGATGGCAATATCTTATTTATTAATATATCTTATTACAGCCTTTCATGGCTGTAATTATTTACATGGCTTTTACTTTACATTGATGTGTATAGCACAAACCCAAGAACATTAATGCTGTACAAAATGGTGTGTAACAAAGAAGACAGTCTCTGCCCCAGGGAAACTCCCTGTCCACTGGAAAGGCAGAACCCACAGGCACATAGACCACTTAGGCGGCGTGTGGGTGGTTTGAGGCCATGAGCTCCGAATACAGGGATTCAGCTGGGAAATCCCTAATGTGTTTCAGGGGAAAAAAAAAAACAGTTGTGGCTTGTGTATTCAATTCCAGAAGTTCTGCGTTTCTGCTGGTCAGCAATAGTCCTACTTGTATGTTTTCCTGTTGCTGCTCTTTTTGGTTTTGGTGTTTTATAACTTGATTGCCATAGACCAGGGAATTTGAAAATAATGTGTTTTGCTACTTCTGTGAGATGGAAGGCAGCATGCACAGCAAAGGCTGTAGGTACTAAGGCAGTAGGCATTGGGAAGTATTTTGTGACACAAATAAATGTTAGAAGAAAGGAAGAACAGGAACAATAGTATAAAATTAATTTTATCATAAAGCTGTTGCCTGTGCTCAGTTTTCACTTTCTGAGTTTGTTTTTCCTTAGTTATAGTAGTATATTATGAGCACTTGACTTCACTGAGTGCCTCTGGCCTTAGGACTGCAGGAGAAGATGGAGAAAGGAGCAAAGGTGATAGACTCCAAGCCATGTTTGTCATCTAATATGGTGGCTCATTTAGCCAATGACTTAATCTTAAACTAGGTTAAATTAGTCTAACATTATTACTAGAGTGCCTCCAATAGGTGGAGTTATGGATGTTTATAGTTATCTCAAAACATGCATCATCTGTTGCAAAGGTGTGGTGCGGAACCATTTAAATTCAAGGATTCCCATGACAAAAAAGGAAACACACATGTAAGCTGTGTAGCTGCCAGAGTGGAGCTGTCAGAAAACCTGTCTTGGTGAATGTTAGGATTGTGGAAGGAATATAGCCCAGCATGAGTGTTTTACGTGGGCTATTATTAATCTCAGTTTTGTTTTTACAGTGCTAATCTGTGGAAATAATCTTTAGCATGCCTGGGACTCACTTAAGGTTTTTGTTTTCTTGGTTGGTTTTTTTTTTTTCCCCCCAGTCATGGCTTCCAGCAGTCTATTCCACATGATGCTGTCTTTTGCACGGAATGGCCCTGAATTTCTCCAGGCCCTATCTACACTTAATTTCCTGGTTAATAGTCCTAGTGCTAGTTCATATCTCTTCAATTTCTGGATGCTTTCACCAAGTAAACCTACACTGCCATCAATGTCAGCCAAACATAATTTTGAAAACTCTTTTTAAAAACAACATGCAAGCTTTAATTTTAAGATCATAAGACAGTATAGTGTATTTAAAACCAGAAACCATATATTTATATTCCTCAGTCAAATTCAGTTGCAAGGGACCTCTGACATAGTATTCAGCAGCTTCAATTCTAAGTTAAAGGAAAGTCTCTTTCAAGCCATTCATATGTTCCATTTTTAAAAGAGTAAATGGCACCAGGGAGTCTTATTTCTAGAGCTATTAAGGTTAGTAAGTCTGTGCTTACAGTTAGCAGTTTTGGCTGACTTGTCCACATTCCCTCCTGAAAAGCATTTGCATAACTGGAGATTTAGGATTGTCTCATCTTCTCCAAATCTTCCTGTAACATCAAGACAGAAGTTTTGACTTCCACAACTGAAATTAAGCTCCCAGTCCTTTCTAACTTCAAGTACAAGACTAATTTCCAACTCAGTCTGTTGTGCATCAGCTGTCATCTGGAGCAATAAACTATATCATAAAAGAAGTGCTAAAACATTTGTTCTGGAAAAGACTTCCTGTGTCTTAGTCTAATACTCTTACCATTTTTTGCAGTCTCATTTTTTAACTCTATTGATATGTCAGTCATGTTCCATTTTAAAATGGGTTCAGCTTTTTGTGCCATTTGTGCCTATTAGAAACTTGATCAAAACCTGATTCCTCTGGTGGTTAAATCTGCCTGATTTCTGAACCTAAATGTAATTGGAGTCACTTTACACACCTTGGATTTTGAACCAGACCCCAGATTTATCTCAGATAGTTCTTACCCATGTAGAAACTGCAAACCAGTCTTTGAAGATGGGGTGAGTTGACCTTGGCTAGGCACCAGGTGCCCACCAAGCTCTCCCCCCTCAACAGAATAGAGGGAAGAAAAATACGATGAAAGGCTCGTGGGTTGAGATAAGGACAGGGAGATCACTTACCAGTTACTGTCACAGGCAAAACAAACTCGACCTGGGGAAATTAATTTTATTTATTGCCAATTAATAACAGAGTAGGATGGTGAGAAATAACAACAAATCTAAAAAACACCTCCCCCCTGCCCCTCCCATCTCCCAAGGCTCAACTCAAAGGGTTGCAGTCAGTTCATAATGCTTTGTCTCTGCCACTTCTTCCTGCTCACACTCTTCCCCTGCTCCAGCATGGGCTCCCTGCCACAGGAGACAGTCCTTCACAACCTTCTCCAACATGAGTCCTTCCCACAGGCTGCAGTTCTTCAAGAACTGCTCCAGTATGGGTCCTTTCCAGCAGTCCTTCAGGAAGGGACTGCTCCAGCACGGGTCCCCCACGGGGTCACAAGTCCTGCCAGCAAACCTGCTCCAGCATGGGCTCCTCTCTCTACACGGGTCCACAGGTCCTGCCAGGAGCCTGCTGCAGCATGGGCTTCCCAGGGGATCACAGACTCCTCTGGGCGCATCTGCCTGCTCCGATATGGGGTCCTCCACGGGCTGCAGGTGGATACTTGCTCCACCATGGACCTCCATGGGCTGCATGGGGACAGCCTGCCTCACCATGGTCTTTGCCATGGGCTGCAGGGGAATCTCTCCTCTGGCGCCTGGAGCACTTCCTCCCCCTCCTTCTTCACTTGACCTTGAGCTTTGATTTCTCCTATTTTTGAAGAACCAGTCTTGCTGATCAGAATAGTTTCTGGGCAGGTGTTTCTTCCTGTGAGACAAAGTTAAAAAAAAAAAATGCTGTTAGCAAAGCAAAACCAACCAAACAAAAAAGAAAGTGACTACGTCTCAGCTGCTTGTGTTTGCTGGAAAAACACAAGATGCACACAGAAATCTTTAGAACTTCAAAAATATAAAAATAGAGAGAGTAAGATGTGTTTAGCATATTGATAAAATATCTTGAAACTTTATATTTGAAATGATGGATGATAAATGCCTTTTGATGACATCCATTGAATTAACACAGTATTTGTACATAAATAGAGTCAAACTTTTAGGTTCTGAGAGTAAATAGTCACTATGGTAATATTGCGAAAATTAGTGCAAAAAAGCTATTACTGAAATGACTGAGCTTAACATAATTGAAGGTATGCTTGTATTTCCAGTGAATGAGAGTTACTGCAACGCACAGACCTTAGGCAATAGTATAATTCTATTTCTTCTTTCTTAGGTAGCACTATTTAAAGGAAAAGAGCCTGAAAATAAATGGCAGGTTTCTACCAATGCCCAGAAAATTGTTTTTCTTTGTTATTGACCTAGAAAAAAGCTTCCAGAATTGCAGAGTATATAGAAACAAAAGAAACGTTTGACCTTTGCCTGAAAACACAGCAGAACTTGGCCTCACCTAATGAGTTGCTGCACAGTTAGAATCTTCTCCAGTCATAAGAAATGCCAGCAATCTAAATAAGGATTCAGTCTACTTTTTATGAATTTGTTATGTTTGAAACAGAGTTAATGATTCATATAAATCACCGAATTAAAAGATTAACTTTCCCTTTATTTCTTGTCTGCCTGATGGCATCAACAAGAAATTGTCATAATAAACTAAATACAGTTCAGTGAAAGATGAGAGAACATCAAATATGTTTTGAAAAAAAAAGTTATGTATTGTACTGGAACATAAATGATGCATAGGAAGGTTGGTCATTTTCGTTACCCCCTTGGCATGATTAAAAAATAGGTATTTTAGAGTCTCAGGATCCTTGTGACTGACAAATGATCAGAAACACATGCTTGGATTTAATTTAGAAATGCAGAGCCAAGTGCTAGATTCTCAGTTTTCTCTTCTTTCAATCTACACAGTGCAGAGAAAAATGGAAAATGTATGCCACATCTCCTAAACTCATGAATTTGTTGCTCTTTGTATTTCAGATACATTTTCTAATTGTTTCGCAAATTCTTGTCTGAAGCAGAGACATGGTGTGAGGTTGGGGAGTTCATCCATCCAAATTTTCGTGGTGTTCTGCCAACCCACATGAGTCTATGTCCCTGCTGGAATTTTCACCTAAAACCCCTGCTTGTCTGCCTGAGACATGCACAGAATTTAAAACATGGTAGATAAAAGGTTGCAGAGTCTAATCAGTCACTTAATTAGTGTTGAGCAGCATTAATTAAAAAAATGCTTTCTGATGATCTGGTTCACTTCTGCTCTCAAATATAAGAGAATGATTGTAAGAGAAACACTCTGAAATGGTAGCTACAGTAATTCAAGTTAAATACCTTTTGTTGTTGTTGTAATGAGAAAAACATGAGTAAGACAATAGGGTACAACTATTACCATGTAGAACACTATTTTCTTTTTAAAATGGACCCAGAAATAGTCTGACAGCTAACCTCTTCAGTCCTGATGATTTACTAAAGACAGAAACATGCATTTAAATGGCTAGGTGTCAAATTTGAAAAAGACAGGAAATGTTTAGAGGACAGTAAGAAAAAATATAACAAGGCTGCTTTCCTATGTGGAAAGCAAACACATGTCTTCATGTAAAAAATTCCTTAGCCCACTAATTTCTTAAAACGCTGATGTCTTGCCATCGTTTTACGTTTTATTGTCATGGTTATCATGAGGAATTCGGTAAGCAACGGAAGTGTGCATTCTACCAAAATCTTTTCTGTAGCCTTTTTCACACATCAGTTTAATAACAGAAACTTGTTAAAAGAATATTTGTTCCTAAATGAAGTGGTTTGGAAAGGAAAAGGTTGGTAGAAATACAGTGCTTTTTCCCTTCAAGTGGTATGTGGAGAGAACTGAGGAGTTGACTGAAGTCTGTGAATTCAGTTACAGAAAAGAATTAAGTCACTGGCAAAACAATCCTGTGTCTATTCAGGTAACAAAGACATAAAGTTTAAAAAACAAACAAAGTATAAAAAACAAATACTAGTGGTAGTATTTATTAGTTGATTCATATGTACCTGGTGAAATGATGTATGCACTGAAAGCATTTTAAAGAGTTCTGATATTTTTCTCCCTGTCTAGCTTGGGAAAAAGGGTATGTTGTTCAAGTAGAAAGCTTTGTCTTGTAGTACTTGTGGGATAACTAGCGTTAAGAAAGTAAAATAGATTGTTTGTCAGAAAAAAACACAGGTCATGCCCCTTTCCCAGAAAGTGGTTACCCGGAATTTAGGGAATATAACAAGAACATACACCATGAATTACATTGTATACATTTTTAAATTCCTATTTTCGATCTATTGTAAATTGTAATACATGGTTGACGAAGAGGTGGAACAATTTCAAAGGTTTCTGTGCAACAGGTTGCAATCTATGTTACTATCTTAACAGTCTAATTTTATACATGCAAATCTGTTCTTCAACTAGATTAGGTTTATCTAGGTCTAGTTCATGATGCTTAACAAACAATAGTTTTCTGTCCTGCTTTCGAAATTGGATATATGTGCTCTTTATCAGCTTATTAGTATGTTGTGTTAACCTACAGTGAAAAAAGACTGTCAGGAATCTATTCAAATGGCTTGCTGATAAGGCTTGATTTGTCCAGTAAATTCCAGCAAAGTGTTCCCAGTTAGCTGTAATCACAGATATCTTAGAAGATACACTAGCAGTAAGCTGTTACTGCAAACTAATATAGAAGATCAAAGTGCGTTTTTGCAGTTTTGTGCTTAAAGCTAAATCTATGTTTATGGATTTGTGATCCCTTTTTTTTTTTTTTAAGCATGAGTGCTGGATACTCAGTGTATTCCCCTGAGGTCATCCATTAATGAAATAACTGGAGATACTGGATACATCATGCTTTTAAGCAACGTTTTTATATCTTTGTTTTTGAAAACCCAAGGGTAGGGGAAAACAATACAAATAGAGATAATTTTGCTATAAACATCATACTTATCATCATGCTTCATTAATAACGCAGCTAGAAAGAGAAATACGGGTGTTTGTCGCTTTGCAGTTGCCTATTCAGGTAGTACTGGTGATGTGGTGTATGATTGTACAGGTATTTCAAACCTAGTATTTCAAAATCACTTCCCATTTACTTAGGGGGTTTTTTGAAGTATTTATCACATTGCTTTTCTGGAATTTCTTTCCTTTTCTTCTCTTTCCTTTCTTTTTAAAAGTACTTTTATTTCATGTCAGTGTTAGGTCACTCTACCCATTTGGTGCAGATGCTGGCTATTTAGAAATCAGCTACAATGCTCTTGCTGTAGCGACTGTTCCCTTGTGTAATGAGCTTCTTGAACCGTCAGCCTTTAAAAAAGAATACATACATTTACTAGAATGTTACAATTTTTTATAACCTGCAGAGTACAAGGAGTGAGTGAGGTGGTACAGACATCTCTTTTTCAAATCCAGTCATAGAAAAAGGTATGGAGTCCTTTACCTGTCACTGAGTTCTGAGTTCTAAGCTGTTCTTAGCACTGTTCAATAAACCTTGTTAGTATGTGCAGTGTATATTTTACTGTTAAAAATGGCAGAACCCTCACTAGGCTTGCTGCTCACTGTGTTTCAGCCATGACATCCACAGCTGGCCTGCTAGGAAAGCATGAAAGTGCTTCCAAAAGTACCTACCCAATTCAGTGATGAATGGACATCTTATTAATAAACCAGTGGAGTTTAGTTAGAGGAAAACCACACAGTGCTTTGTATATTCACTCCATAAAAACTGAAAGCTGTGATGCTTTATCCAGTTGTTGTGTAATGTCAGTGCCATTTTTCAAAATTCATGGCAATCAATAGTGAGTCTTGTACTGTAAAAATGAACAAGTGTTTGTTTTTTTTTCTTTAAAGTAACAAGATTTGAAGAGTACATAGCTTTACTCCACCAATTGCCTGTAGAACTGCTGTTGTGTGCAGCCAGGACTTGTCTAGGACCATTAGATCTTCTTGTCTTCTCATCATGCCATGAGTGATTGATAGCTACTGTAAGATTTATTCTTTGATTACCATGGTAGGAAAGCTGTAGTTGATCAAAAACAACAAAAGCAATGGTAAAAGCAGTTCCCTTTTTATTTAAATGTTAAGTGATATGCTGCAAGCGCACTTGAAACTAAATGGTATGTTTGGCATAAAAAGCTGACATTTACAAAATGCCAGTAGGTAGGTAAAAACAGTGCAAGAGGGCAAAGTTTGCTTACTAAATCTATTGTTAGTAGTAGAAGATCAAGTTGAAGTGGTTTATTTTTTACTTACATTTACATACAGGAGCACAAGGGAATTTCTGTACTTGTGCAAGAAAGGATGGTCTCGAGGGGGAAGATTCTAGACAGTCTGTTAAAGGTAGATACCTATCATTACTTTTTGCATTCTTCTTTAAAAGTTGGGTTTTTTTCAGCTTACAGAATGTGTTTACCTTTATATGAATAGCAGGCAGACGTTCTTTAAGGATGGTGATTTTTCAGGTTTGTTCGGGCATACCTGATTTAAAGAAATTTGTTCACTTTAAGTTAGCCACAGTAGCATCTGTCAGACCACAGGCTGCTAGGTTGCACAACAGAGATGTGTACAATTGGCACCGTCCCGTTTAGACTGTATTTTAGTGAAGGTGTCATGAGTTATGCTCACATGCAAGCATGGGGTTTGATACTAGCCTGATGCAGGTGCCACAGATGACGTATTTTGTGTGGATTTTTTTCCCTCAATTGCTGAATGTGTAGTGTTTGAAATGGCATTGGGTGTAACAAGTCTATAGCACTGTTTTTTCACACTTACCACTTTTCATGCTGTATTGAGCTTTAAAATTGGCATCCCAGTTAATTCTGTTTTGCAAGTTTTGCATCTTCTCCAAGATATTAATGATTGAGCTAAGCTGGAAAAAAAGAAAGAAAAAAGAAAGACGTAAGCTATTACCTATTCTTCATTTTATTCTTTCCTGTACTATTCTTCATTTTCTAAGCTTGAAAAGCAATACAGTTGTTCCCCTCAAACTTCGCTTGCAGTTTTCTCTCCGGCTCTTGTTCTCTGCTGCATTTTTTTGTCATTGCATGTTCTATTTCCTCAAACTCTGAAACCATAAGCCTATCTACATATTTTCTATTTGCTGCTACTTCTATTCTGAAGTCCTTTTTCTCACTTCCTTTCTTACTCTTCAACTTTTCACTTGGCATGTCTCCTGGCCCACTCTGCACGCTCCCACCACCCGCTCCTCTCACCACCTTGTCTTCATTTGTCTGTCTTCTTGCTTCAGCATGCTTCCCTTCTCGGCTTCCCTCTGCGTCTCACCGTCTCAGCCTATCTCATCTCCAGAAATATAGATAGATATAGATACATGTATGCATGTCCTTCTCCATTTCCCCATCTGGGATAGTTTCTCTTTTTTTTCAAAGGTCTGTCCTCCCTGTGTTCTTTCTTTCTTCTACTTTGAGTGGTGGTGTGCTATGGGGAACTTCCCTGGTGCATGCCCCACCACACAAGGTAGCTGCTTTCTCAGCATGGTTTCATCACACATGTTGGTCTGCGCTGGTTGGAATGGGACGTGGGGAGGCAGAGGATAGAGAGGTCCATGATTTTTTTGGTATTGGCTGTATCAAGAGAGTATCAAACACTGTTCCTTTACAGAGATGTGGAAAGACCTCGTTCATGAGGGAAGGGCATCACGGTCACATTTCTGCTGCTGTTGAGAGTCTCGGGGAGAGACTGCCATGATCTTCATTCACGAAGTCATTGCTATATGGGCTGCAATACTTAGAAAGGGTGGGAGTAATTTCTCCTAACCACAGACAGTTACTATTATAGTTGCCCATGTAATGCTTCCTTGGTCATCAGAGTTAAAATAAAACACTTTCAGGGCATGTTTCACCTGACCTGTTCCAAACGTCCTTAGAATGGAATGAATCATGTTCCAGAATTGCCCATTTCTCTCTGTTAACTGCAAAGGGAATTTAGATGATTATGGGGGAAGTAAATACCAACATCTGATCAGATGAGTTTTGTTCACTGCTTTTGTACAGACTCAGACGGAAAGAAGAAAATTGTATTGAGTCAGACAAGTAATTTGATGGTTCAGAAAAGGTATTCAACACTTCTCTTAGCATCGCAGACTGTTACACAAATGGGGAGCTAAAGCTGAGGTAGAGCAAGACTGTTTGTGCTAATGAGGCATCTGATGAGTCTGCTAATAAGGAAGAATTACTCGAAGTCCTCTGTTTTAACAAGACCTGATGTAAATACCGTGGGGAGTTAAAATTAGCCAGAGGAGTTTAATACTTACTGTCTCAGCTGCCGCTCTTACTTTGAAACAGCACATCTTTCTAAATTCCCTTGAACTGACACTGTTTGCTTTTCACTCTTTCTTTCCTCTCTGAAGAGAACTAATTCCTTGGGTGCAATTGAGAATCCTCCTCCAGGTTAGGCTGGGAAGAAAATTTATCTGAAAAGAGCCTGGCTAACTTTGAGGCTATTTGATTGATGCTCGTGAAAGTTTTAACTGGTCTGTCAGAATACATTGTGCTGATGGCTGACATCTTAATGTGCTTTGGCCAAATTCTTCCCAATTGCATAACCTCTTCAATCCCTTTAACTCAACGAGAAGGTGAAGAGTCGGTTCATTCTAAGACTAGATGTGCTAGAGAAGTAAAGGCTTTAAAAAATCAGTAGGACAGCCAATTTTGAAAATGTTGCCATATGCTAAACTTTTTCTAGTGCTCAGTGAAATGGTCTTTACAAGGAAACCTTAGGCATTTTCGTCATGCAATTAGATCATGTTAACTGATGTAGTATCTGAAGAAAGAACTAAAAGATTGTCTGGTTTTTTCAACAATGTCAGTATATTTAATAAGATATTACCTCTTCCTGCAAAGCTTGCCGTTTTAGACTGTCATGGCTAAAATAATATTATTCCTCTTACAATTACTGTACAGAATATGATGTTCACTTTAGTATATGAACATTACTTGAAATAACTGTGGAGTCTTTTTTTTTTTTTTTGACTCATGCATAAATTTCTGAAATGGAACCAGAACAGCAACTTTCATTATAGTGCTGTGTAGCACTGCAGGAGTATTTGAGTAAATGGAAATAATTTCAAATTATTGCTGTGTACTGCCCATTTCTGGTACTGTGGAGTACAAAAATAACTTTGTGTATTTGTTTGTAATAGCCCTGTCCTGGTTTCAGCTGAGATAGAGTTAATTTTCTTTATAGTGGCTATGTTTTGGATTTGTGCTGAAAACAGTGTTGATAATACAGAGATGTTTTAGTGGTTGCTGCACTAGTCAAGGACTTTTCAGCTTCCCGTGCTCTGCCAGGTGCAGAAGAAGCTGGGAGGGGACACAGCCAGGATAGTTGATCCAAACTGACCAAAGGGCTATTCCATACCATATGATGTCATGCTCAGTATATAAAGCTGGGGAAGAAGAAGGAAGGGGGGACATTCGGAGTGATGGCGTTTGTCTTCCCAAGTAACCATTACGCGTGATGGAGCCCTGCTTTCCTGGAGATGGCTGAACACCTGCCTACGCATGGGAAGAAGTGAATTAATTCCTTGCTTTGCTTCGCTTGCATGCGCAGCTTTTGCTTTACCTATTAAACTGTTTTTATCTCAACCCTTGAGTTTTCTTACTTTTGCTCTTCTGATTCTCTCCCCCATCCCACCAGGGGGTAGTGAGCGAGCGGCTGCGTGGTGCTTAGTTGCTGGCTGGGGCTAAACCACGACAAGCCCTTACAAAATTAAGATTTTGAGGATAAATTGAAAAAAAAAAACAAACCCCAACAAACCTCCAAAACAAAACTTCAAAAGCAACCCAAAGCAAAAAAAAAGAATAAAAAAATTACTCCAGTCAAAAAACTGTGAGCCTGCTATACGCAACCATGTTGTAAATAGCTGTATTTTCTGCAGTTTCTGTAACTGAAGTGATTGTGCTTACAAATGGTCCATGTAATGGTAAACTTTCAGTAAGACCAAGAAGATCCCCTTTGGGGATCGTTAATAGAGTGGTAGCTGCAGGATGGGAAGTCGTCATCAGGCAGGGTAGCCCTGCAGTTCCAGTCCTCCCATTGGCAGGAGGCTGCCCGCCATGGTCCCACGCCTTCCCCCTCCCTGGGGCTGGCCACTGATGCCCTGCACGATCTGCTCTCCTCTTCTCTGCACTGGGAGTTGGCAGAGCGTGCTTCTTGTGTGAGCTTGCCCTCCTCTTCAGATGCCGTCCCTTAGGGCAGCACTCCCGTCTCAGACTAATGGATGCATCTTTCTGCAAGGAGTAATGAAATTACAAAACCAGACTTCTTTTTTTAGTAATCTCCTCCTTTCTTCTACTTTAGTAGAGGCAAGGGGCTTTCATTTATCATAGCCAGTGTTTTTCATTATTGGACAAACTACACTGCTATAAACTAAGCACCCAAACTAATTACCCATAAATCTATGTTTATGGGTAATTACTGTTAACTCTTTGCAAATTAAATTCACTCTGATGGACAAACTATGAAGCTCTGACTTTCTACCATTACAGTTGATAGGAGTAGATTTGAAACTTAGGGGAATAATTTCACATCTTTAAATTCTAATCAGGGACATTAATAGAGCAAACTGAGAAAAAACAAGCTAACTCTTGATTTTGTTAATGATGCTGGCAGTAGACCTTTCTGATAACTGTAGAAAATGTGCTGAATGCTCTGTTCCTCCTTAGGAACAAAATGGGATGCTCTGACAAAATTGCGTAGGCCCTTGGTGGGAGAAGGGGAATGAAAATGGAGCTGAGGTGGTTAGTTGTGTGACATAGTAAATGGGAAGTTTGCTGATTTTACTTTATTTTTTCTCAATATTTGCAAAATTACATTGAGTAGTAGGTTAGCAATAGTTGTTAGTTTCAGCAGGAAGCTAAGCACATTTGTTGAGACATTGGATATCAGAGTCTTTTCCAACCACAGTTTGCTTAAAAAAAAAAATAGGAATGATCGAGTCTTCTCTGTCCTCTCTCACAAAATCTATGTTATTTCACAGAAATCAACAAGTGAGCCTAGAAGTTCTCCACAACTGGGAATTACTTTTGCTGCCTATGTTATTGTAGTATGACTGCAGTGAACATATACTTTCAAGTAATACATATTAAGCCATCATGTACTAATCTAGGATAGCTTCTGTAATTATTGTTACCAGTAACTGCGTATAAAATATGTCATATGTGTGGTGAAATCATAGTCTGAAGTACAAGCTTGGAGCTCATTAAGATCCTGAATAGTGTTAACAGTATTTTCAAAGGTTGATTACTCTGATCATTTATCTTAATGATGGTGCCTTTCAACAAGCAGCAAATATATCTTTCTTCAGATTTGAATGGTTGGGATTTCCTCTGCTTAGATTTTCATTTTTCCTAAAGCTAGACACAATATCTATCCCTGTTGCCTTGCAAATAGTAATCAACATGCCATGCATTTTTCCCTCTTGCCATCCATGGCTTATTGAAACATTTGGTAGCTTGATACTGGCTGAGTATTGTCTGACTGCCTGCTAAGTTTTCTTTGAAGATGTCTTCCTGTTTGCCCAATTTTTTTAATAGTCAAAAACCTACTGGCTAGGTTGAGTCAACTCTGAACAAGTAATCTCAAGAGCCAGTGTGGGCATGGTGTGCTTTTCCCACAGAACAGCATCATGCCCAATTGTGGGTGGGTGTTCAAGCCTCAGGTATCCTCTGTTCGTTAGAGGACACAGCGTAGCTGTGCAATGTCCTCTGGTAGCATGATTTGCTGTCTTGTCCTGAGGATAGCCTAGGTGTGGCAATCTGTGTCTCCTTTGAATTTCAAGTACTGGGCAAATACAAGTGAAAGGTGGTGATATGATATGACTGATAATTCTGTTTTACCTGCAAGAGAAATAATACAACTGATAATAAACTGCATTCAGAGCAAATTCTTTTATGCAGAACATGTATTCTTTTACAATACGTTAATACTGTGGCATAAGGAAATTACCAGAGGTTGAGGAATTATCCATGAGGTGTTGTGAGACTGTAAGATGTCATCTGCTATGAAAAGGGACATTCTGCATCAGAAATTCATGCATGTTTACTAGGAGACAGTAGGCTGTGGTAAATGCCAATGTCCAGGAAATCAAGCAGATTTTTAGAAATTATGACAATGGCAAAACACTATCACTAAACAAAGCAAAGGAAAGTATTCTTTAAATCACCTTTTATGGGGATTAATTCAGTATTTGAAGGTGCAAATGAAATAAGTAAAAAAAAAAAAAAGCACTTTGACTGGGTATATTGCACTTATTTCTACTTCCATAAATAGCACTCTTCTGTTCTCTCACCCTCTTGTGGCCCACACTAGCATTTTTGTTCCCGTTGTAGTCTGGTGGTGCAATGTAACATGCATTACTTTCTGTAGGATGTAGGATGAAAGAATCTCTGGCCAGAAGTCGTGCACCTAGATTTTAAAGCGCTGCTTCCAGTCCTTGTGTATTGGTGAGATGTTTTGAGTTCCACGCTGCTGTAAAGAACGGGTTCAGCTCCTTGCAGTGTTTGGAGTTCACTGTTGTGTATGCTGCTGTTGACTGTAGCTCTGTGAAGTGGAGAGGATTCATTTGAATTCATGGGCAGCAAACCATTGAGTGGAAGCTCAGTGAGTCAATAGTGGATTCCCAAGCAGGGGCAATATGGTCTCAGACCAGTTCAACAAAGGGATAATTTCTGACTCAATACAAATAATACAGTTCATTAGGCAATGCAGCTGAGGCTGGCAAAAAGAATGTTTGTAAATGTACTTCAGTTTTCCTGCTGATAAATGCACTAGAAATATCCTAATTCCATCTGTCCTGTTTCTTTCCTTTCTTTTGAGAGGAGAAGGAGGATTTGCAATAAATAACAAGAATGTTGTTTGGGATTGTGACATACTGAAGTATTTGATGAGTGTAACTTCATAATATTTGGCCTGTGTGCTTACCCCTTGAGAGCAATCCAGTGACCAAAACTAAGCTGTTTCACAACCCAAATGAATCAGACAGAGAAATGTGGGTCTTCTGAGTCAGGGTGACTTTTTTAGAATTTCTTTCCCTCTTTCTCTCTACAGAGTTTTGCCATATGGGCAGGCTATCTCAGCATCTCTGCAGCAGCAGCAGCAGCATCATTTGATCTCTCCGCCTGTAGCCAGGCCCATCCTGCTGAAAGATTAGCAGATGGGCTATGTCAGAAATTAGCAATTTTCACTGGAAGTGTAATGCATGTATATTTAAACACCTTGGGTTTACCTTTCAAAAAGGCCAGTATGCCACTTCCTAAGAAGTCAGTCTAACTTGACTTCCCCAAAGAACTCAAATGAAAGAATAATGCAGCACTTGGAAGTCAGTTTCTCAGATAATCATGTCCCTGACACAGACTGGCACAAAAATTGTATTTTAACAAGAAGGAGAGTTTTTGCCTCCAGGCAATAATTCGGGAAATTTACTTAATTTTCTATTATTGTAGCTCAACACTGCAAAAAATCCCCCACACTAAGCTTAGGTCTTACTGGAGCTATTTGTGAGGTCTATGATGAGGAGGTTTTTTTGCCCTTTGGTAAAAGCTAAGAGGTATCTGAACTACATGTCTAATTTCTTTTTCATTTCCCTTTTCTGTTTGGTTTTTTTTTTTTTTTTTTTTTAAGGCCTTAGTAGTCACATGCTAGAAGAGTGATGCCACTAAAGGAAGGTCTCTCTTGCTTTTTACTTTTGGAGCAACGAAGGCATAAATTTAATACTCTAATTACTCATCTTCACAGATTTTACACTACTACACTCTGCAATTAGGTCCTAATACTACTCCATTGCTGATGGCAAATTTGCCCTGTAGATAAATTTTGCATTTATGCTGCTACAGAAAGGCTTACCAAAGACAAGGGACTTCAAAAGTGCTCTAATTGGCTAAATGCAGCCATAAGGGGAAACCCAGAGATGTTGGAGTAAATGTAGGATAGCAGCATGTTGTTCAGGTACTAGGCTTTTTTCCTAAGGGGACTGACACAATGGCTTTGAAGAGTCCTATTCAGAAATAAGAATACAGAGAAATGAAGCAGTTAATTTGAAATATATGACCTGAAAGTCCTAAGTGGCTTGTAATAGCCTGTAACTAGCTTCATGTCAGAACAAGAGTATATAATAGATAGAAATATTTCTCAGTAACATCAGCTTTGGAATTACTTTATTGCTTATGTATTTGAAAGATTAATAGATACAGCTAGACAGGTGTTACTTAGTTTTTCTATACCCTGGAATGCCAGTTTTGATTCTTTAACATTAGGCTGCTTTGAGTGTGTTTTGTTCTTTATCTAACTGACATTTTTCCACATTGTGCAGTCATTGTCTACATGTACAACTGCGTGACATCACCATGTCCCACTTCTGACCTAAACTATTTTTCAGACCTACATCAGATGTCCACAGTTGAAAGGCTATTGTATAACTCAGCTACTATTCACTCTTTATATCCTACCTCAACTTTCTGCTTTCTTTGAAAGGAGATACAGAGGGTTTCTAATGTTCCCGAGCAGCAGCAGAATGCATTAGATGCTGTCAACTCTAAGGAGTGTTAAACTTCTCTTTTACTGGGAAAATGGTTTCCAAGAGTAATGCTGTTATTGAAAACTTCTGTTTTCCTGTAATTACTAGAAAAACATCTTGCTGATGTCCTTCTGATGGTTCTGTTTGTTGCTTTTATTTCCATAACATCTTTCCCAAGGAAAACAGAAAAATCTAGGGTTTTTTGTGTTACTGGTTTCAGTGTGGTATGGTGTTACTTAAGCTAGCTCTGAATCAGTTGTCTTCTTCCCGTATGGGTTTGCCAGGGGAAAAAAGATAGGTGAAGTGTGTTTAAACCCTCATTAGCATCAGCTTCTGTATTGTGCATGTTCCAGTGTCCTGTGAGAAAATCATGGCCCCATGGCTGTATGTGTAGTCCCTCCACCTCCCTCAAGTCATATTGAGGTATGTTCATCGTTTTCTCTTGCTATGGCTAAACATTTTTAAGTGCCTGAATTAGTTTGTAGATATACTAGTTTCCATCAGTCTGAACCACATTTTTGATATAACCAGGGAAATGATAGACATTTAGGTGTAACCTAAGGCTATAACATTTTTACTATGAGGCATTTTAGTTTACATTCTGCCTACCTAATTGACTAGCTGATCCTAAACAGAATTGGGAGAGTTGCTGAGATAATCGGTGCACAGTCTTCCCAAAATATGGAGATGCTTAGGGGAGATAAATACGGATCATGGGTAGTAAGTTACAGAACTGCTGATAGCACCAGCAGGTAAATGGAAGAAGCTGAAGACTGCAGGAGGAGAGGGACAGAGAGTGGGACAGAGCCTCCAGTGTCCTTGAGACTGTGGTCTGCATTGGGCACACCACTTTTTGGATCCTTGGGCGTTTACAGAAAATGTAATATGCTTATATTACATTTTCTAATATGCTCACACTAAAGACTGCGTTTAGCCATGATAATTAATATTTTGTCAGCCGTGACCACTGGGCTTTATTGTCAAGATAGGACATGGTCCTCCACAAATTTCTGTGATCTGTGTACTTGCAACAGTTTTTCAAGTTTGTCAGTGTATTCAGTGTTTAAAAAGCATTAGTGTTGTTTCATTAAAAATATTAGTTTCCTGACTAAATTCCCAAATTTGCCATTGCCAACAGGTTTATTATTAAGTCAGTGGAGGAAAAAAAATTGTATTTTCGAAGATTACAGATGGAGGCATGAGGAAGGAATCTCTGAATGAAAACCTGGATAAACTTCTCAGCATTATAGTGAACCTCAAAAAAATATACTTTTTTTGTCCCCAGGATGTATCAAATAATTTAAAATTATATTATACTTTGCCTTCCTTTTTGAAGCCAAAGCTTTAGAGATCCTGACCTCACTAAAATTCTTTATATAATTGACATGTGCTACAACTTTGTGCTATAACTTTTGCAAAATAAAAACATTATTAACTAGATACTTGTACTGCATATGAAAATATTGTAAATACATAAATAAGCAATCTGGATGGATGGTCTATGAATCACAATGAGTACTGTACATACTCTGTTAAATCTTCAAAAAAGAATTATTGTTCAATTTTGGATGAGTTTAGGTAAATCAGACTCACAAAATCCCAGCCCAGAAGCGGCATTTCAACATGTAAAGCTCACTAAGTTTGCGGAGTTTGACTTCAGTAGGTGGCAGCACGTAAGATCTCATTAAGGATATTTTCTCTTTAAACATCAAGAAAACAAATCATGGGAGGGTGTGGCAGGAGTATGTGATATCTTTCACAGCTTAGTTCTTATTCAGAGGAAGATGCTGTGCATATGAATGCAATGCTTGATCGTCTCTCTGTGGGGCACAGTGTTGTGCAGCATGGCTGGTCAGCCCTTTCCAAGAACCTGCTTGTCTGACAAGAGGCTCATGAAGATCTGTAGAGGTCTGTGTCAAAGCCTTCCTTCCCTGCTTGTGCATCACAGCTCCTTTCACAGGTCTGGTGGCGTCAGGCTGTGGCTGATGTGGGTGCTGAAGCCCATGCCTGCGGAGGACATCTGCTGTGCAGGGCAGGCACCAGCTATTTGCTTACATCGACAGCTAATTGTATGACTGTAACTGAATTAATGCTTATAAGCACATGAACCCATGCATGGGCACAACTGACCACACTTTTTATTCCAAGTCTCTCTCTGGAAGTACATGGGGAACTTTTTTTAATATGTTTAAAAAATAAATCGTGGATCTGAAAATCCTATACTGACTATGTTGCAAATACTGCTTAACTGTGATTCTATTTTATGTTCTAATAAAGGTTGGAAATGCCAGTCTTCATATGTGTCATTGGAGTATGCTGTGCTTGAAGTTTCAGTATGATGGGGAGACCATGAAAGAATTAATTTATTTTTAAATCTGTAATACACCATTATCTTGAATTCTTTATGTACAGGAGTACAGACCAACATAGATTAGATTAGAATCATTATCCTGGATTACAGAGCAGCTCTGACAGCTACAAAGCTTGTCCTTTAAAAATGGAAATTGCAGTCATTGAAAACTACAGTCTTTCTCTAACATAGCCAATTAAACAGTGGCTTGGTCAGTGGCTGGTGTAGGGAGCTTCAAGAAAAGATAAAAAGATGTTCATGGGCTAGAAGATCTGGAATCTCCTCCTGGAAAATGGTAATTTCACTCTCGTAACTACAGAAAAGAGCTCCCTCATCTCAAGCATTGAGTAGTGGTGACACTTTATTGAAAACTTAATTCACTGTACGTGCACTTGCTTGCATATGTATGTCATTAGTTACCAGGATGGTCTGTGATCACCGTCACTGTGAATGGTTTCTGTGACATTCTGAACATCCTGTTGAAGTTCCTGTAGGTGTAAATTTCTGCATCAGGAGCTGTCAAATAATAGGAAGATAAAGAATGGAATTTCACAAAAAGCAGAAAAAGCAACACAGAACAGAGGACACAGCAGTAGTTCTGGGAAGTGAGAAAGCTGAAGGTGCATAGTTGATTAAATTTACCAAGGAAGAGATTTGAGAAATGTGCTAGGAGGAAGAGGAAAAAGAAGAAAAAGTTAAGTCCTTTACTTAATAGGGAAGACAAGCAAATAAAACATTGTGTAGAGAAAGCTGGGGTCTTTGTAAAAGGTTAATAGAATATTAAAGGCCCAATTAGAACAGATGGGAGAATATTTAGGCAAGTCAGAGTGCTGATGTCGGTGGTGAGTTGGTGATGTTCACCCCAGAATGCTGAAGAAGGAAACTCTCGGGACCGAAACCTGAGTCTTCAGCTGTTACCCTTGAGAAGTGACTACAGGCAGGTGAGGTCCCAGAGGTCTAGAAAAAGCAAAATACAGGTGAGTGAAAAAAGGGTGGAGTGCGATTGAGTCAATAGATTGTAGTTCAGTAAGGCTCACATCAACACCGGGAAAAATATCGAAACAAGTTATTAAATGATCAATTTGTAAGAGCTTACAGAGCGGTAAGAGAGTGCAGGCAATACTGGCATGGCTTGAGCCTGTGTGTGACCCACAGGCTTTTTGGGTTTTTTTGTTTTGCAGAGTGTCTATGGCCTAGGGGATAAGGTGGACATGGTGAATACGGTGTACCTTGCCTTCTGGTAAGATTCCCACAGAGTTGTTGTGCTGGGTTTATGTGGCAAGGTTTTGGTAGCGTGGGACTGCAGGGGTGGCTTCTGTGAGAAGGCACGAGAAGCTCCTTCCATGTCAGACACAGTTGCAGCTGCCTCCAAGGTGGACCTGTCGCTGGCCAAAGCTGAGCCCATCAGTGATGTTGATGGTGCCTCTGTGATAACATATTTAAGAAAGGATGACAATCACTGCACAGTGGCAGTGTGAGAGAGAAGTGAGAACAATGTGGGAGAAAATAGCCCTTGCAGACACCAAGGTGAAGAAGGAGGGGCAGGAGGTGCTCCAAGTGCCGGAGCAGAGATTCCCCTGCAGCCCGTGGTGAAGACCATGGTGAGGCAGGCTGTCCCCCTGCAGCCCACGGAGGTCCACAGTGGAGCAGATATCCCCACTGCAGCCCATGGAGGACCCCATGCTGGAGCAGGTGGACATGCCCTGAAGGAAGCTGCGACCCCATGGAGAGTCCACACTGGAGCAGTCTGTTCCTGAACCACTGTACCCTGTGGAAAGGGCCATGCTGGAGCAGTTCATGAAGGCCTGTATCCTGTGGCAGGCACCCCGCGCTGGAGCAGGGGAAGAGTGTGAGGAGGAGGGATTGGCAGGGACAAAGAGTAATGAACTGACTGCAACCCCCGCTCCCCGTTGCTCTGTACCGCTGGGTGGAGGAGGTAGAGGAGTTGGGAGTGAAGTTGAGTCTGGGAAGGTGGGAGGCATGGGGGAAGGTGTTTTTAGTTTTGTTGTTATTTCTCACCATCCTATTCTGTTACTAATTGGCAATAATTAAAATTAATTTCCCCAAGCTGAGTGTGTTTTGCCTGTGACGGTAATTGGTAAGGGATCTCCCTGTTGTTATCTCAACTCACAAGCTTTTCTATTCTATTTTTCTTCCCCCCATCCTGTTGCTGGGGAAGTGATAGAGCAGCGTGGTGGGCACCTGGCAGCCAGCCAAGGTCAACCCACCACAGTTGTGCATGGCATTCTTGTAACTCTGAGAATGGAGGTGTGGTGACCCCAGCCTCCTGCCCACTTTGCCCCTGGGGGCGTGTGGGACGTGGCACCAGGGTGGATGGTAGGGATTGCTCCAGGGTGGCTGCCTCCTCGTGGCAGGGATAGCTCAGGACTGACGCAGCACCGTTCCTGTGCGCACGTGGAGGAAATCCAACATTTAGGGAAGGGCTAGACCTACTTAGGTCTTTCCCAGCCACCAGTACCAAAGTCTGCCCAGCTAGAAAGGTCGAGCTTTATAGTTTTGGAAGATCAGACCTGATGTGATACCTCCCTTGTGCTTGCAGTAAGTTGGCATTTGGTCATCAGACTTAGGAGGACTGCAAAACTTATTGCTCTGATGGAAATAACCCTCCACTGACACAACCTGCAGCAGGGTGTATTGCCTTAATGCTATCTTCATTTTCTCAGTAAATCTGTTTTTCTGTTTTATGTATAGTATCAGTGTGCTCCCTGCTGCAGTCTCCTCTTTCTACTGTAGCTTTTTTATTGCAATAAAATTACAACCAAGTGTAAGTCTGCAGGTTACTGTTATGATGATGGCAAATTAGGTTTTCTGACTTACAATATTAAAAATGACACATTAAAAGTGCTCCCTATTATGGAAAATCAGTTATCTCAGTTTATCTTTTTACTTCAAAAATAGAATATCTTTAATGGAGAATATATGTAACTATGATCAGAATTTGCAAAACGTTATAACAAGTGTTCATTTAGGGAGCATTGGCAAAATATAATACAATCTTCCAAACTCTTCTGCATTGCCTGGCTTTCGGTCTTACCTCTTATGATTAGAAATGGCTGTCCCACCTGGTTTAAAGAAGAAAATATACAGAGTAGCTAGAAAAAAGCCAAAGAACTTTAAAATCTGCCATATATTAAAATTTTGGTTGTTAGCTTGTGATAAGAGATCCTGGGTTGGTACTGCACATAAACTTCTTGGCAAAAGCAACTTATTTCAGAGAAGCCATTGCATAGGAGTTGATGATTCAGCACAACACGAACCTCCAAGGAGAAAGTTGCATAGCTTACCAAAGTGAAGGCTATTCAGGATAAGCATGGGCACAAGAGCTTGCAGAATCCCAGAAATGACTTGGTCTAAATTAGCTGGTAAAGAATTTTGTTCAAAGCTTGGTTTAGATATGCAGATGTGAATAGCCACAAAATTATCCCTGTCTGATTTAAAAAGGTTACTTTTTTTGTATACAGAGCAATCTGCTAGTAGTCAAACTTCCGTAACCTCCCTTCTACTTCCCTTCCCTCAACTGGGAAAACCAAGAGTCATTACAGGATATGTGAAGCTGTTCGTACTGTCACATGTTGTCATTTAGTGCAAAGACCGGTTTGCCTTCTGCACCTGGAGATTGTAATGAAGAGCAATAATCAATGATGTTGACACCTACTCAAAGTACAGATTGTTTAAAACACTTCCTGATGAAGGAATGTATCACTGGAGAGAAACAGGCAGGCAATTCTGCAATGGTCCAGAGAGGAAGGTCTTGCAATACACTTTCGAAGGTTTTTAAAAGTTTTTACTGCTCAGCACTCTTTCTCCTTGCATGCACTCTTCATTAAGATTAAATAAACAATGTTTATTCTTCATTAGTATCTCTTAAGAGGAGGGGGGAAAAACAAGTGCTGCTTATGAGATAATGGTTTAAATGGTGCTTAAAATAAGGCGTGTGGATTTCCAGGGGGGCTATGTTCACTGAACTGTTTCAGTTGTCAGGCTTTGTGTGCTGCTTAGGGAGGGATGGTGGCTGCACGGCATGTCACATAGACTGAAAACGCATGCACAGAGTCTGTGGTCATGAGAATATGCCTGAGACTGCCAATCCAAGGATTTGGGTCTGCGTCTTGCACAGGTAGTCTAAGCACCTCGTTTTGAAAATTTGCCCCGGTGTTTCCAAAGTTCAGTACCAAGGACAAAAATCTGCATCCTGCTGGAAGAAGCAGTAGGAGGTCACTCGGTCCACTCCTACCTCCTTTTCTTTGCTCTCCCTATTTCACTGAACTGCCCAAACATGAGTAGGTAAGTACTCTCCTGTCCCTGAAAAGAGAAGAGCAGTCTCAAAGGAAACTCTGTTCTAAACAACATATTCAAAAGCAGTTTCTGCATCTATTGGCCTGCAAGAGCTTCATGTCAAAAAATCAACCTGACACTATTACAAGTTCATTTTCAGCCAACTTTCAGCTGCAAGGTTTTTTTCAGACTTGGTAGGAAAGAAATTGGTTTTCCTATTGGGAACTCCCCTGCTGTTTTTTAGAAAGACAGTTGTTTTTATGTGTGGTCTAACCCAATTTTTTAAAGGGGCTAAAGGAAAAAGATAAAAGAGCAAATATGTTTTCTATACATTTTTCTTCCATAGTGCTGTATAAAGTGCTCTGATCTTTGCCTCATATCTGCATTTCAGCAGTCTTACTTGAAGCTTTGTTCAGGAACCAACTTTCTGAAAGTCGAGTTACACCAAGGACAGCAACGTACACGCAGTAAAGCAGTAACCTCTGAAATTCACTGTAGTTCAAATTTTGCTTCCATGTTGTCAAATTAAGGTCTGAGATAATGATTCTTGCTCTTTTAGTAAGTCTGGGTCAGTTGTATTCTTCCATTCAATGAAAGGCAGGGAAGCCAGATTCATCAAAATGCTTTAAGATATGCGGTGTTTGTGGTCTGTTTCTGGTCCTCGATGTTTACCCACCAGCTAAACAGAGAATTAAGAAGTAGTATTTGAGGTGGGGGAAATAATCTAATATTAATGTGGATATTATAGAATGCAGCTAATTTTACCCCTAGCTGAAAGCCCACTGTTTTAAAAGGCAATAATGCTAGGTGTAATGAAGTGATAAGAATCCTTGTGGGATAGAGGTCTTTTTTATAAATTTCCTGAAATCCTTGAGGGAGGAGCCCATCTGGAAACTAGTGAGAAATATGCTGCTGCAGTCCCAGCAGGAATTAGCAGCTACTGGTCCAGCCACCGCAGCAGGGGTGGCTTGGACTGCTGCATTGTAATTAGTGTTTCACCAGCCAACCTAGCCCACATCTAAAGGATTACAGTTCTACAAATTGTTATCTGTGGAAGTTACAGGTTCAAGAATATTGGCAAGCACTGGTTTGATTACCATTTAAAAACCATGTATGTCTTTTGTTGGGAATGTGCTTATTTAGGGCTCCTTTTGTTTGCTGAATACAGTGAAGGCTGAATATTGAAAATACCTTGTTGGTCTATTGCAATGCCTTTGCAGGCCAGCCTGAACAGGAATCGATTGCTAAAAAGTCCTTTCACCTCAAATATTAGAAAATCAACACAGCAGCTAAAAGTCATAGAATCAAAATCTGAAAAGGTATGGATGTTTTTCTTGTCAAGATCAAACCAGACAGAACTCTGGAATGCAATGGAATTAGCTTTCCTTTCCAGAACAGTGTATGTTTTTTCCACCAACCTTGCCTTCTTCAAAGATTAGTTTTATTCCTTATAGAATGTGGGAGTTCAAGGTTTTTTCCCCCCCTACATTATGTTCATTTTGTGAAATTTTCTATTCTATTTACAAGTTGTGAAATCATGAGGGGGAAGGGAGGGTTGCAGTTGGGTACAGTTGCCTCAAATCCTGTGTATGTAGATACTAATGTTTAGAAGAAGCTTTTAGATCAAATTTGAATAACTTAAGAATTGCATGTAAGTTCACTGTAGAAAAAAGTTTGTTTTGATACACTTTCACATGAAATGCAAGTTGTGAGAATTTCCGAATTTACATGTATGTGCTTTTTTAAATGAAGGCAATAGTAGTAATGCCACGGAATATGCATTTTTTTAAATCTAATTTTCATTTGTATATATGTCAATAACTTTGTCAATGATTTTTTTGTTCTGTCCAGTCTTTAACTTTGAACAGGACATTTAATTTTGAAGTCTAGGAACAGTAATTTCATTCCTATAAATCCATTTTGACCTTCTAATCTATATATAAGAAAGAGTGAATTAATGTATTTTAACTTTATATTTCTGTAAACTGTACAAAAACCCCAGTATTCTTTATGGAAACCGATACAGAACTTCAATCTATTACTGCAGTTTTGGCAGCACACATTTCCACGGCTCTGTAATAGGTACAATTTTCTTGGGACCATTCATTCTTTCACCTGATTTGTTTGGACAAACTAGATTGTGTAATCGTTCTTTGACTGCATGAAGCACAAACTAATTTATTTTTCAAAAATCAATTCAGAACTTAAGGAATTTAATCCAAATGAAATTTACAGGAGATTACCTTGAGGACTGTATTTGTACTGAGTTGATTCAAAATGCAGTATAAAACCCGGGATGAGTGGGCATGGTATGGAGATGCTGACCTATTTTTGAAAGGACCAATTTTCCTACTTCCAGTGAAATACTGTCAGTGACTTTTTATTTTATTATAAAAACTGCAGCTCTAGGAATTCACCTTTCCTACCAACCTGTGACCAAATAAACGTCTGGCTGTGTTTCATTTTGGTTCCCATTTGTGTTTCACAGGCAAAGGCTTTTTGTGGGTGAGGGGGAGAAAATGCTTTTTCCAACCTGGCTCAAATTCTGTGTCTTTTCTTGCCTTGGCTTTCCTCTCTCTGCCAGTCTCCACCGCGGGTCCAGCCGGATCCTGCAAATTCCATTTTCTGCTTTATGTGCAAATTCTGCTGATCACTTCCACCTCCTTAACACCCCTCCTGGGCATCCCTGCCTTCCTTCCATCTGTGCTGACACCACTATTTTTGACTGCATGTACTTGAAGTGTGACCATGCCTTTTCTCTCAGCTTCACAGTCTGGACTCCTTAGCACAGCCAGGGCATTATGGTGCTGTTGCCCAATCTCTAAAACAGTGTCCTAAAATGCAAATTCAATAACACATGAGGATAATAATCAGAAAACTAATCCAGAATACTCAACAAATTGTATATTAGGGGGGCAAAAAGTTTTATACGTACATTTTTAATATTTTAAAAACATTTTTCAAATTTATGTGGAAAACAAGACACGTGCAGAGACCAGTCATTAAACTTTAGTCTAATTTCACATATTAAGTGGTACTTTTAATACTTTAATTTTTTCATGCAATCATTGGACTAATGGCTGAGTGAGTTTATCATATCGCTGAAGTATTTGTACTGCAGAAAAACTAGTTCTGTGCTAATACCGAGTTGTGTGTGTAGCAGCTGTGATACATTCCATGCACAGGATGTCATGAGGTTTCTCATGAGTTGTCATTGTCCTTGTTGTAGGCAGCATCACATGGAAGTGAGTGTTTTTTATTGTCCATTATGACCAAGTAGTTAAGATGTATACATTATTTTTAGGTTTTTTGTAAGTTTAAAACTGGATATAGAAACATCTTAGTGTAGTAAAGCATATAGCATACATAGTAAAGTGGTTTGGGTATTTTTTGTTCTTTAACTTGTTCACAGCTATACGTGGGCTTTTAAAAGTAAATCAATAACAGAACTGTTAAGCAGCTTTCCAGACAGAAACACATATGTCAGTAAAAGAGAATGGCAACATTTTCAACAGTGTAGAAATTCTAATTTTTACTGTTCTCTAACTTGGCTAACCATATATTCCAAGAATATGCCTTTTTTTCTATTGTTCCAGCCAACTTCAAATAATTTATGTTTTGAGTTCAGGCAGCCTGTTCTAGGCAGAGATGCAAAAAAACAACAACTGGATGCTCCTTTAAGCCTAATTTTCTTTAAAAGTAAATAAGTGCACACTTACACAAATATTTATAATAAATTATTTCATATAAATATAAGTGTATGTATATATACAAAGATAGATAGATATATATGTAAGTATTCACCAACCACAAAGAGGGAAGAGCTGGCAGGATCAGTTCTAAATATGCCAACACAATATAGTGAGTAACCTTGTGGTTGGACTCATCTGGAGTATGGGAGACTTAATTTCTAGTTTCTAGTCTGAATTGAGAATGGGTTGCTTGTCAATCACACACTGCAATGTACTTATGTAAGTGATTATTAGATGCTTGGGCTTAGGGTCCTCTCAGTTTCTTCTGTTGAAACTGTTCATGCTGTAGGATTAAATATTCCCTAGTGTTGGTATCTGCTGCTTATCAAATAAGTGCCTTAACCATTGAGTATAGGTGATCTCTTTCTATTGCACCATTAATATTTATCATTCAGATGAAGTGGAACACCACCTGCAGAGAATGAGACATTGAGAGGCTTGCAGTATATCTATCTCCCCATAAATGTCATGCCTATAGAAAGTGGCATGTTGCCACAGGAATTTTTGGTTTCTGCCTATTTGTGTTTTCTGACCAAATGTATCAATGCAATGCTTAGTTCATATAAATTCCAGACCAGCTTCTGAGAGCCCGGTTGATGGCAGTCAAGGTTTGATGTTGAAAAACTTAGCATAAGGGCAAGAGGTTACAATTAGCTGCTCTCCGAGCTTTTCAGTTGCACATGAGATTTTTTGCAGCTGAAGCTTCCCACTGCTTTTTGGTGATGAAAGCTTGAATGGCTCCAATTATATTGGTGAACTTCCAATTCATACAGGCTCAGGAAAGCTGTATGTGCTGATTCAGCAGAAGGCTTGCTGAGCTCCAGCAGGAAGCCAAAATAAGCAAAGCAAAATGCCCTTATTTGCACAAGGCAATTCTGTTTGCACATTTACATTAAGACCCATAGGCTGCTTCCCCCCCCCCCCTTTTTTTTTTTTTGTAACGGGAAGAAGCAAAGAGGTCCTGTTATCACCAAAGAGACAAAGAGTCAGGTCTGTACTAGTAATGGTTGTCTGCTAAGCTTTACACCAGGTGTGGTGTAAGCAGGTTGCCATCCTGTTCCTGAGTCCTGGTGCTGGTTTCTGGCATGGAAGAGAAAGGCAGTATTAGCTATTAGCTTGGTGATCTCTTTCCTGGCTGGTGGGAACATGTGGGAGCTGGGCATAGGCACAGGCACATAAACCAAAAGAGAATCCTCTGAAAGCATTCCCAAGTCTTGTGATATCTTGTCATCATTTTTCTCTGAATTAGGACTCCAGGGACATGCTGTCAGAAATCTTTACAATAGGGAATAATTTCTAAACTAGCCCCTCTGTGTATTTTGAACGGTGACTAACGAGCCTGATGGCAAACTGCTCATCTGGACGTGTCTTCATAAATTCCTGTATCTCCAGGCTGTCATACAACTCTTTCAAGGATTATGCTGCTTCTCTTCCAGCTTTGGGTACAGTCAGAAGAGCTGTTAAAGGTGGTGCCGTGCTACCCCTGCTGGTGTAGCTGTCCATCTCATTGCTAAGCCAGTTCTGTTAAATCATCAGAGGTGTTCTAGTGGCTAGATTTTTATTCATGTGGAAGACTTTGCAGAGCCACGTTGCAAACAAGTAAAGCAAACACTGACAATAGCGTTACTGACACACAGTGACTGCCCTCCATTGCTGCAGCAGCAGCGAACACCTGGAGATGTGCACAGGAATGGTAATCAATTTATTTGGATCATCAGCTGCACAGCTTACCTAATTGTGCCCTCAACCAAATAAAATCATTTCTAGAAGGTTTGCTGCCTACTTAGTAAGAGCATACGTAGACTAACGAGTTTAATGTTTATATTGCAGTCTGAGTATGTGAAGCAAGGTACAAGAATGATTTGCAGTTTATGCAGTGACTTCCCCATTACAGTGCTGTAGTGAAATACAGGAGAGGGGGATAAACCTTATCACAGCAGGTGCTTAGAATTTTATCTTTTAACATTTTTGGTTGTACTTAAAAGATGTGACAGGTTTTTTAATGTGTATTTTTTTCTCCTTGCTAAATAGAGCCTTTTGAGACTTGGCCAAGGAGAGGACATCTCTAATTAAATTCATGTAATGATTCTGGGAGTCACTGAGGCTTGCAGTACTCCCACACATTTATCAATACAGTGTTATGAGAGACAAATCATTTAAGCATTTGAGATGAAGTGAAGATTACTTTATGTGTGCTTGATGCACGCAAGCCCTCAGATGATTGAGCTGCGGAACCCTTGCCGTAGGTGACCTTTCCTGATGAAGCAGTCTTTCTGAAATAAATCTTCTCAATCAAATGCCAGTTCTTGTTCTCACTCATGTACTCATAAAAATATGGACATGCCTACTCAGAGCATTATCTGGCACCTGTGCCCATGCTGAGGAGAGAGAAGTGCAGAGCATGCATGGTGCTTTTGTACAGCAGCGCACCCAGAATAATAAACCCTGTGTCACAGCTTTATTCATATAGTCAAACATGGCTATGGCATTCCACTGTTTAAAAGAAAGCTGCTTGTGTCATTCTGCGGCTCGTGGTCATCTCCTGTAGACATAGTGAGATGGGTTTCTTCTGGTTCAGAGAGATCTATAGTGCAATTGGGTGTGTGGTATATACGAAATCCTTTCACGGCAGAGTGGCTGTGTGCAGTCCTTCATTGTATGTTATTTGGGAAGTCATGTATGATAACAGCAGTCCCCTCTAGCTTAAAAATCTGCAGCTATTCGGAAGTGCTGAGTCGTAGAGTGGGTGACAAATCTCCCGAGGACAGGAGGCTTCCAAAAATGCCTTAAATCCAGTGCTGACACATAGCACTTCAGTGCCTCCATTTTGATGGTGGCTGACACTGGGTTGCTCAGCAGCATCTAAAAGTAAATGTGGTAGAATATAAAGGTATCTGAATGGTCTGTAACCATTAGGGTTTTGCCAGAGGTTTTTCTTCTCTTTAACTAATTCATAGCGTACAGGTCCCTTCCTTGACGGTAACACGTAGGGCACGGCAACTCAGCCCCTGAGCCTGCCACTGGAAACTGTCTAGCCCAACCTCCCACTCAGAGGAGTGCCTTCTAACCAGCACATTATTTTATGTTATTAGCACATTCAAGTGAGTACGCCTT